>NC_091352.1:4166458-4466458 GCF_038502225.1 Cherax quadricarinatus | reverse complement strand
TAATGAGGTATAAACGACCAGGTCTAGTGTGGTCTTAATGACCAGGTCTGGTGTGGTCTTGACTAATGAGGTATAAACGACCAGGTCTAGTGTGGTCGTAATGACCAGGTCTGGTGTGGTCTTAATGACCAGGTCTGGTGTGGTCTTAATGACCAGGTCTGGTGTGGTCTTGACTAATGAGGTATAAACGACCAGGTCTAGCGTAGTTTCCCGTTAACTCAAATTATGACAAGGCTGACGCCATAACCATTCTCATATTTTTATATTATTAACAAAAAAGTTAATCAATTATCGACATTCGGTTATATCAAGAAGCAAACTATATATATTTTAGATTTTTTGGTAAGAAAATAAAATTCGTAGATGATGCACACGCATGACTTTTGTGTTCGTCCACCCAGAAATACCTCGACCCGTTAGGTAAGTGTTTCTGCCCTCAGTAACACGGAACTAGCAGTGTTAAGAAACTAGCGGTGTTACGGAAGTAGCAGTAATACGGAACTAGCAGTGTTAAGAAACTAGCGGTGTTACGGAAGTAGCAGTAATACGGAACTAGCAGTGTTAAGAAAGTAGCGGTGTTACGGAAGTAGCAGTAATACGGAACTAGCAGTGTTAAGAAAGTAGCAGTAATACGGAACTAGCAGTGTTAAGAAAGTAGCAGTAATACGGAACTAGCAGTGTTAAGAAAGTAGCAGTAATACGGAACTAGCAGTGTTAAGAAAGCAGTAATATGGAGCTAGCAGTGTTAAGAAAGTAACAGTAATACGGAACTAACAGTGTTAAGAAAGTAGCAGTAATACGGAACTAGCAGTGTTAAGAAAGTAGCGGTGTTACGGAAGTAGCAGTAATACGGAACTAGCAGTGTTAAGAAAGTAGCAGTAATACGGAACTAGCAGTGTTAAGAAAGTAGCAGTAATACGGAACTAGCAGTGTTAAGAAAGTAGCGGTGTTACGGAAGTAGCAGTAATACGGAACTAGCAGTGTTAAGAAAGTAGCAGTAATACGGAACTAGCAGTGTTAAGAAAGTAGCAGTAATACGGAACTAGCAGTGTTAAGAAAGTAGCGGTGTTACGGAAGTAGCAGTAATACGGAACTAGCAGTGTTAAGAAAGTAGCAGTAATACGGAACTAGCAGTGTTAAGAAAGTAGCAGTAATACGGAACTAGCAGTGTTAAGAAAGTAGCGGTGTTACGGAAGTAACAGTAATACGGAACTAGCAGTGTTAAGAAAGTAGCAGTAATACGGAACTAGCAGTGTTAAGAAATCAGTAATACGGAACTAGCAGTGTTAAGAAAGTAACAGTAATACGGAACTAACAGTGTTAAGAAAGTAGCAGTAATACGGAACTAGCAGTGTTAAGAAAGTAGCGGTGTTACGGAAGTAGCAGTAACACGGAACTAGCAGTGTTAAGAAAGTAGCAGTAATACGGAACTAGCAGTGTTAAGAAAGTAGCGGTGTTACGGAAGTAGCAGTAACACGGAACTAGCAGTGTTAAGAAAGTAGCGGTGTTACGGAAGTAGCAGTAATACGGAACTAGCAGTGTTAAGAAAGTAGCAGTAATACGGAACTAGCAGTGTTAAGAAAGTAGCCGTGTTACGGTAGCAGTAATACGGAACTAGCAGTGTTAAGAAAGTAGCGGTGTTACGGAAGTAGCAGTAATACGGAACTAGCAGTGTTAAGAAAGTACCAGTAATACGGAACTAGCAGTGTTAAGAAAGTAGCGGTGTTACGGTAGCAGTAATACGGAACTAGCAGTGTTACGGTAGCAGTAATACGGAACTAGCAGTGTTAAGAAAGTACCAGTAATACGGAACTAGCAATGTTAAGAAAGTAGCGGTGTTACGGTAGCAGTAATACGGAACTAGCAGTGTTAAGAAGGTAGCAGTAATACGGAACTAGCAATGTTAAGAAAGTAGCAGTAATACGGGACTAGCAGTGTTAAGAAAGTAGCAGTAATACGGAACTAGCAATGTTAAGAAAGTAGCAGTAATACGGAACTAGCAGTGTTAAGAAAGTAGCAGTAATACGGAACTAGCAGTATTAAGAAAGTAGCAGTAATACGGAACTAGCAGTGTTAAGAAAGTAGCAGTAATACGGAACTAGCAGTGTTAAGAAAGTAGCAGTAATACGGAACTAGCAGTGTTAAGAAAGTAGCAGTAATACGGAACTAGGGGGGAAGAGAGTAGCTCCTGTTACTTACCGTTGGGCGATGAAGACAACAGTGCTCTCATCTACCGTTATAACTGTTTTTTACGACCAGTAGCTACTTCACTCAGCTGTATAATAATAATAATAATAATAATAATAATAATAATAATAATAATAATAATAATAATAATAATCTTAGTAGCTAAATTTAATTCAGTAAAAAAAATAGAAATCTGTCTGATGTGGTTTAGCATAGTTAATGTGTACGTGGATGTTGTACGTGGTACGTGTACGTGGATGTACGTGGATTGTGTACGTGGGTGTTGTACGTGGTTTGTGTACGTGGGTGTTGCACGTGATTTGTGTACGTAGTTGTTGTACATAGGTGCTGTACGTGGGTGGTGTACGTTGTGTACGTGGGTATGCACATATTGATTTCATTTACGTTTATTCCTTGCTGCTCGGCAACCAGTCTCCCCCCCCCCATCACCCCTCCTCTTCCTCCTCCTCCTCCTCCTCTTCCTCCTCCTCTTCCTCCTCCTCCTCCTCCTCTTCCTCCTCCTCTTCCTCCTCCTCCTCTTCCTCCCCCTCCTCCTCCTCTTCCTCCTCCTATATTGTTTACATTAAGGTCATTAATATAATATTTTTTCTTGAATTCGATTTTATATCATCGTTGTAATAAATTACCACCAATTATTTTGAAATTATAATTAATATAATTACCACCATTATTGTTGTTCTTGTTATATTGTTCTTATTGTTATATATATATATATATATATATATATATATATATATATATATATATATATATATATGTGTGTGTGTGTGTGTGTGTGTGTGTGTGTGTGTGTGTGTGTGTGTGATATTATTATTACTATTATTATTATTATTATTATTAGTAGTAGTAGTAGTAGTAGTAGTAATAGCAGTAGTAGTGATAGTAGCAATAGAAGTAGTGGTAATAGTAGGATTAATACCACTACTTCAATTACTACTAGTAGTGCTACTACTAATAGTAGTAGTATACTAGTACTACTACTAGAAGTAGTAGTATACTAGTACTACTACTAGAAGTAGTAGTATACTAGAAGAAGTAGTAGTACTAGTAGTAGTACTAGTACCAGTAGTAGTAATTGCAGCAGTATTTTATTCAGGTAGAAGCGTTAAACCCATCGGGAAAATGGGAGGCAGTCAGATTCGATCCGAGGAAGAGGACAACAGGTTCAGTTCCTTGGATCAAGAGCCCCTCGCCAGCATCAAGGAAGCGTCATGTGTGCGCATGCGTAACGTAACTATACGTACGCTGCCGTTACAACCGCTAAATTGTAGCGGTTTTCTTCACCTCCGGCGTCACCTGCATGGCCACGCTGCCTGACGTAAGATAGCTGTACTCTCAACAACGCTCTACTAATTTCAACCCTTTAATATATACCAGTAAAGTCGTAATTTATTGCATTAATTATTATTTCAGTTAAATATTATTCTTTTTACATTAGACAATGTGTGTATGTAATGTGTATATTTGTATTCAGATTCGTAGCTTTCTGCCCGATGTAAACAGCGACCCCCAGGAAATAGACATACCGTATTCCAATTTTGATTAGTATTGTGAATTATTATTATTATTATTATTATTATTACTATTATTATTATTATTATTATTATTATTATTATTATTATTATTATTATTATTATGTGAGCAAATTACCTGCAGGAGGTTTACAGGGCATTACCTGAATTTTTACCTGCAAGTAATTTGAGTGAGGTAAGTGGGACTTCGTCACAGCAAGTCGCCAAACTGTCACTCCTTCGAAGCCCACCCTCTACCACTCTCACAAAAAGCTAGACCTGGATCACACCACAATACCTGCCTAACACCTACACTCTACACTGGCCAGCTGGAGATGTAAGTGCAAGGACTAATGGTGCACTTCCCTGTGAGTGATGTTCGCTTCCCTTATCTTCTGCCATCAACACCCAGTTCTTGAGGTCCCGCAAATTTCTTGTCCCAATTCTTCAGCAGGGGATATTAACAAGGGTTCCTAATTACAAATTCAGGCCGAAAACCCCCAATTGACCTTCGAGAATGCCCGATCATATTGCACAACTTAGCCCAGTCTTCACGCATTATTAAATTCAATATGGTGTCTCTCCCCGGCGTCACTCCGCAGCTCCTCTGCACCCCCCCCTCACTCGAAATTTTCGAAGGGTCTAAATAGCATCACATTTTAATACATAATTATTATATTGTTCGTTTATATGTTCTACCTTTAGGAAATTATGTAAAAAAAAATTCCTCAGGTTTATCTGAATTTAACTTTATTTACATAGAGTACGATAAGTACACATTACGTCTGGCAAGGTAGAATATCGCTTAGTTCCTTAAAGCGTTGGTATCCACACGAAGGTAACTTAAATTACAAGATGGACCTATTATAAGCATATTAACCAACTCTTTTTAAAAGAAAATAAATAAATATATAGGAGGGTAGGAGAGTTTCAGTGGGGGGAAATAAATGGGATTAAATCTGGAGTATCTGAGAGAGTTAGAGCAAAGGAAGGGGTAGCAGTAATGTTAAATGATCAGTTATGGAAGGAGAAAAGAGAATATGAATGTGTAAATTCAAGAATTATGTGGATTAAAGTAAAGGTTGGATGCGAGAAGTGGGTCATAATAAGCGTGTATGCACCTGGAGAAGAGAGGAATGCAGAGGAGAGAGAGAGATTTTGGGAGATGTTAAGTGAATGTATAGGAGCCTTTGAACCAAGTGAGAGAGTAATTGTGGTAGGGGACTTGAATGCTAAAGTAGGAGAAACTTTTAGAGAGGGTGTGGTAGGTAAGTTTGGGGTGCCAGGTGTAAATGATAATGGGAGCCCTTTGATTGAACTTTGTATAGAAAGGGGTTTAGTTATAGGTAATACATATTTTAAGAAAAAGAGGATAAATAAGTATACACGATATGATGTAGGGCGAAATGACAGTAGTTTGTTGGATTATGTATTGGTAGATAAAAGACTGTTGAGTAGACTTCAGGATGTACATGTTTATAGAGGGGCCACAGATATATCAGATCACTTTCTAGTTGTAGCTACACTGAGAGTAAAAGGTAGATGGGATACAAGGAGAATAGAAGCATCAGGGAAGAGAGAGGTGAAGGTTTATAAACTAAAAGAGGAGGCAGTTAGGGTAAGATATAAACAGCTATTGGAGGATAGATGGGCTAATGAGAGCATAGGCAATGGGGTCGAAGAGGTATGGGGTAGGTTTAAAAATGTAGTGTTAGAGTGTTCAGCAGAAGTTTGTGGTTACAGGAAAGTGGGTGCAGGAGGGAAGAGGAGCGATTGGTGGAATGATGATGTAAAGAGAGTAGTAAGGGAGAAAAAGTTAGCATATGAGAAGTTTTTACAAAGTAGAAGTGATGCAAGGAGGGAAGAGTATATGGAGAAAAAGAGAGAAGTTAAGAGAGTGGTGAAGCAATGTAAAAAGAGAGCAAATGAGAGAGTGGGTGAGATGTTATCAACAAATTTTGTTGAAAATAAGAAAAAGTTTTGGAGTGAGATTAACAAGTTAAGAAAGCCTAGAGAACAAATGGATTTGTCAGTTAAAAATAGGAGAGGAGAGTTATTAAATGGAGAGTTAGAGGTATTGGGAAGATGGAAGGAATATTTTGAGGAATTGTTGAATGTTGATGAAGATAGGGAAGCTGTGATTTCGTGTATAGGGCAAGGAGGAATAACATCTTGTAGGAGTGAGGAAGAGCCAGTTGTGAGTGTGGGGGAAGTTCGTGAGGCAGTAGGTAAAATGAAAGGGGGTAAGGCAGCCGGGATTGATGGGATAAAGATAGAAATGTTAAAAGCAGGTGGGGATATAGTTTTGGAGTGGTTGGTGCAATTATTTAATAAATGTATGGAAGAGGGTAAGGTACCTAGGGATTGGCAGAGAGCATGCATAGTTCCTTTGTATAAAGGCAAAGGGGATAAAAGAGAGTGCAAAAATTATAGGGGGATAAGTCTGTTGAGTGTACCTGGTAAAGTGTATGGTAGAGTTATAATTGAAAGAATTAAGAGTAAGACGGAGAATAGGATAGCAGATGAACAAGGAGGCTTTAGGAAAGGTAGGGGGTGTGTGGACCAGGTGTTTACAGTGAAACATATAAGTGAACAGTATTTAGATAAGGCTAAAGAGGTCTTTGTGGCATTTATGGATTTGGAAAAGGCGTATGACAGGGTGGATAGGGGGGCAATGTGGCAGATGTTGCAAGTGTATGGTGTAGGAGGTAGGTTACTGAAAGCAGTGAAGAGTTTTTACGAGGATAGTGAGGCTCAAGTTAGAGTATGTAGGAAAGAGGGAAATTTTTTCCCAGTAAAAGTAGGCCTTAGACAAGGATGTGTGATGTCACCGTGGTTGTTTAATATATTTATAGATGGGGTTGTAAGAGAAGTAAATGCGAGGGTCTTGGCAAGAGGCGTGGAGTTAAAAGATAAAGAATCACACACAAAGTGGGAGTTGTCACAGCTGCTCTTTGCTGATGACACTGTGCTCTTGGGAGATTCTGAAGAGAAGTTGCAGAGATTGGTGGATGAATTTGGTAGGGTGTGCAAAAGAAGAAAATTAAAGGTGAATACAGGAAAGAGTAAGGTTATGAGGATAACAAAAAGATTAGGTGATGAAAGATTGAATATCAGATTGGAGGGAGAGAGTATGGAGGAGGTGAACGTATTCAGATATTTGGGAGTGGACGTGTCAGCGGATGGGTCTATGAAAGATGAGGTGAATCATAGAATTGATGAGGGAAAAAGAGTGAGTGGTGCACTTAGGAGTCTGTGGAGACAAAGAACTTTGTCCTTGGAGGCAAAGAGGGGAATGTATGAGAGTATAGTTTTACCAACGCTCTTATATGGGTGTGAAGCGTGGGTGATGAATGTTGCAGCAAGGAGAAGGCTGGAGGCAGTGGAGATGTCATGTCTGAGGGCAATGTGTGGTGTGAATATAATGCAGAGAATTCGTAGTTTGGAAGTTAGGAGGAGGTGCGGGATTACCAAAACTGTTGTCCAGAGGGCTGAGGAAGGGTTGTTGAGGTGGTTCGGACATGTAGAGAGAATGGAGCGAAACAGAATGACTTCAAGAGTGTATCAGTCTGTAGTGGAAGGAAGGCGGGGTAGGGGTCGGCCTAGGAAGGGTTGGAGGGAGGGGGTAAAGGAGGTTTTGTGTGCGAGGGGCTTGGACTTCCAGCAGGCATGCGTGAGCGTGTTTGATAGGAGTGAATGGAGACAAATGGTTTTTAATACTTGACGTGCTGTTGGAGTGTGAGCAAAGTAACATTTATGAAGGGATTCAGGGAAACCGGCAGGCCGGACTTGAGTCCTGGAGATGGGAAGTACAGTGCCTGCACTCTGAAGGAGGGGTGTTAATGTTGCAGTTTAAAAACTGTAGTGTAAAGCACCCTTCTGGCAAGACAGTGATGGAGTGAATGATGGTGAAAGTTTTTCTTTTTCGGGCCACCCTGCCTTGGTGGGAATCGGCCGGTGTGATAATAAATATATACATATATATATATATACATATATATATATATATATATATATATATATATATATATATATATATATATATGCAGAACAACCGCTGTGAAAGAATAGAGAAATTCCAAGCGCTTTCGTGACTACTCACATTATCAAGGAACAATGTTCCTTGGTAATGTGAGTAGTCACGAAAGCGCTTGGAATTTCTCTATTCTTTCACAGTGGTTGTTCTGCATATTCTGAAATCACCTGTTTACTGTGATCTTATTGCATATATATATATATATATATATATATATATATATATATATATATATATATATATATATATATATATATATATATATATATATATATATATACATATATATATACGTATATATATATATAAACCACCACGGGGGGAGTTGAAAGATAGCTCTAGGCCTTTCGTCTTGTAAACAACACATCATCAGAAGCTTGCAATTCTGCAGAAAAGAGGATGAGAACCAAGCAAACACGTTCAGAATGAGCGTTGTGTTCACTCTGAACAACTGTCAATGAACAGACAGAAGGATGGACGAGAAGGCTCCAACGTGATCATAAAACATAGAGGCAGTAGAGCGATGTACCTGGCAATTTTGTGGCCACGGTTCAAGCCTCTAGTCCATCTTTCTATATAGCATTTAGTTTTGAAATAAAAATCAACCTGAAGAGGTATCAGTGGATACCACGTCTAATTTCAGTTACAGCTTTACTAACTGCAGTGCAAATCTGGGATGATATTCTTGATGAGTACGACAACTGCGGCTGGTAGTGGAGTACCGTATGTGGGTTGCCCGGGGGTGCCAACCTCAGTCTTCCTCTAGCCTTGTGAGGGGGTGTATAGATTATTGTTGCTGCTGCTAGACTTATTATTTTTTTAAATGTTATACCTTAAACTAATTCTGCGATTATGTTTTGAAGATGAAAAGAACATGAGAAAATTCTCTTAAACAAAAAAAAAGGTGGGAAAAACAATGCTAGAAAAAATAATTTTGTTTCGAAGTGAATATAAAGTACAACTAAACAAATTACTAACAATTATCAAAAAAATTTGACTGTCATAACTAGCTAGAAAAAATAATTTTACGTTGAAATGAATAGAAAGTGCAACTGAAAGAAAATTATTCGTAATTATCAAAATTTTGACAGTCTTAAATTATCATTGTAAGAGGGAAAAAAAAAATTTTAAGTTCATCCTGGAGAGGATTTCTCTGTGGGAAAAATAAACTTTCTTATATATATTTTTTAAGCTTGTGATGAAGTGGAACTTAACAATGAGGAGATGGAGGTACAGTGACCAGGCCAACGCTTTACTAGGCCTCCTCAGGTAGGCCTACTCTTGATCCACGCCTCTTTAGGGGAGGATCCTTGATGCTGGTGAGGGGCTCTTGATCTAGGAAATTGGATCTGTGATCCAGTTCCCTGAATTAAACCTGAATACCTTCCATCCCCCCCAGGCGCTGTATAATCCCTATGAGTTTAGTGCTCCCCATGATAATAATCTTGATCCAGGAAGTCACCCTTCCCTCCCTAGGCCTCCTCAGGTAGGCTTACTGTCTCCCTTGATGCAAGAAATTTAACCCTTATTCGGATGCAGCGCCGTATAACTCTTAAGGGTTTAGCTCTTCGTTATGATTATAATAATTCTTCCTCGGATCAGCCCACTTTTGCTTCCATATAAATTCCTTTACTAAAATATCGAACATTAACTCCCATGCAAAATCAGCCTCAATCTTATTCTCCACATTTCTCAAGTTTCTCTCCACTCCCACGTTTTTTAACCCTATTATATAGAAGGTTTATCTACTATTAAACGTTTTCCCTGTCCTTTAAACGCTTTTTCCCCACCATTTAAAACTTTTCCATATTTCGACCTTTTTTGTCTACCATTCTGACATTTTTCCCATCATTTAATGTGTCTAATTAACTTTTGAATATTTCTTGGCTGCCAGTTTAGCATTTCTTAATACTTTAACTCTCCTCAGTACCTGGTGAATCAAAGCTGCTCCTGTCTCCCGCCTCAGGTACCTACCGTACGTGGCGTGCGTGGTGCTGCTGAAGGTGTACGTTATTATGCTGCTGGTCCACTCCAAGGACTACACTGAGGACCTCAGTGACTACGACGACTACACTCTTCGTCACGACCACCCGTCCCACAGGTTCTTCGATATTAATAATCTTTATTTACTACAAGTACATGATACAACTTATACAGACCATAGCTGATATCAATGACATACTACTATATAGAAAGATACTTGTTTTGCTGAGCATTTCCCGCAACTTAGGTCAATTTTGTCCCAGGATGCGACCCACACCAGTCGGTGTAGGTTTATTTAGGCACAAGTACACATACAGTATACACAAATTATCATACATAAGTAACTGTAAATTACCCAGGTGGGCGTGTTTTTAATTTAGAGTATGTTAGGGAGGTAGTGGAAAGTCTTCATCACCCTCCTCTGCAGAAGGCCTACTTTAGGTTAGATTAGGTAAGGTTCGTCAGGAAACAGGGCAAGTGTTTACTGACGCGGGTCTTAGTCATATGATGACCCGTAGCTGGAGCTTTTGGTTATCTGACCGACGCCTTCCGCTGGCTTACCCCAACACTCCCCTCAAGGAAGGTTCCTTGATGTTGGTGAGGGGCTCTTGATTTAGGGAATTGGATCTGTGCTCCAGTTCCCCGAATTAAGCCTGAATGCCTTCCACATCCCCCCCCCCAGGTGCTGTATAATCCTCCAGGTTTAGCGCTTCCCCCTTGATTATAATAATAATAATAATTACCCCAACACTTTATGGTTATAGTTATAACCATTTTATAAGGCCTACTTTGTGCCACCTGAGTAGTTAGTTTACTGCGCACCTGCAGGTCATCCTGTGAGCGGTAACTTAAAAGAACGGGATTACAGGGAGTGATAATTGGCCTTTGTCAGGCCCCACCACGCGCAGTTACATCCTTGACGATATTACAGCCGTTTAAATAACAAAAAGGCACAATACCGTGATTGGAACCATTCATAAATAACCTGCACATAGGACAAAGAAGCTGATGACGACGTTTCGGTCCAAACTTGGATCACTGACAAGTCACGTTTCATGTATCGTAATTTATTGACATAGCTAATCTACACAATGGAATATGTAGACACAGTCTCAAGACAGTTTGTTGACAGGTTAAGTTAATTAAGGTTTGTCCTGTGCCAGTGGAAGGCCAGTGTCAGTCCTGTGCCAGTGGAAGGCCAGTGCCAGCCCTGTGCCAGTGGAAGGCCAGTGCCAGTCCTGTGCCAGTGGAAGGCCTCGGTCAGATGACTTACCGGTCCATCCCAACCATTAGATTGTATTATTTTGTTGACAGGAAGTTGTCAGTGCCTGCTACTACGACGACTGAGGAGCCGGGGTGGCAGGAGAAACAAGAGGTTCTGGCCCGTCTTAACGACACTGTTATTGAACCCTCAGCCACGAATCGAACCCCCAACACCATCTGGCTCTTCTTCAACCGCATCCCACGCACGGGAGGCCAAACACTGGTCTCCCTCCTCAAGTCCCTCTCTGAGAACCTCGACTACCAGCACCAGGAACACGTGTACAGAACCCCCTGGCAGAGGTAAGAAATTAACTTCTATAAGATTTTCCCTTTTTGTGCCCTTTCAGTAACCCCTTTTATGTTTTGTTCAGGGGCTCCCTTTATACCTGTCCATTGCCAATTTTCAAGTCACTTTGACCCTCTCTTTTCCAGGTTGATGACTAATGAGGAACAGAAAAACTTGGCTACATGGTTCGAGTACAACTTCTGGCCTAAGAGTTATGACCGCTTCTCTCTCTTCATTAACTTTACCAAGCACAGGAGGTTGGTCGTACACGGTTATCATGTAAGGATGTTCAGAGGTCGTCTTCTAGCCGGTTGTATTTAAGGGGTAATCTTGAAGGGTATCTTTGTACGGGGGTAATCTTTAAGTGGTGGTTCTGTATGGGACATTCATTAAAGGGTTAGCTCTAAAAGGGCCTTGAGGCAGTCGTGGGTTAGCTTAAGGAGTAGTCACTAGATTTTTGTGTACAAATTACTGAAGGATTTTTTGTTTCTTGACACGTTTGAACGATCTTGTACTCGCTAATGTTCCACATGCCTTGGCCCTATTCTTGGCCACTTGAAGTCTAGTTTACTTACTTCATCCTGCTAAAACCCAACTTCCTTCTTTCTTACTCAACCTCCACTTCTTCCACTGTCTCCAACACATTCTTTGTGTTTCAAATACATTCTGTGTATCCTCAATACATTCTGTGTATCCTCAATACATTCTGTGTATCCTCAATACATTCTGTGTATCTTCAATACATTCTATGTATGTTCAATACATTCTGTGTATCTTCAATACATTCTGTGTATGGATTGAAAAAGCCACTAGTTGGCGAAGTCTCTTCAATAAAAATTCCCAGGTGTCGTTATCGTATTTCAATAATATAATGATAATTGCCCTGGGTCACTAAGCTGACGTGATAACCTTGACCTCCACAGCCAGTACGTGAAGATGCGTCCCGCCTACATTACCTTGGTGAGGGACCCCGTAGACAAGTACATCTCTCACTTCCGCTTCAAGAGAGTCAGTCAAGAGAGAGTGAAGCTGGAGATGGCAGTGAAGGAGAGAGAGAACCCAGGCAGTGGTAAGTTAGGTAGGAGAGTATCAGTGTTGGGGAGTGTGTGGGGAGTGTATGTGGGGAGTGTATGTGGGTGAGTGTATGTGTGGGTTGTGAATAAATAATTTACAAAACCGACAAGTTGATAAATGAGACACTTGTGAGACATTTGGGTACTATATTCCAGAATAAAGATACCCAAATGTCTGACTTATCAATATGTGTGGGGTAAGAGGTGTCATTGTGAATAAGTTTATTTAGGCACAGCTATACACGTAAGTACAATTTCCTCGATAATGTGAGAAATCACGAAAGCGCTTAGACTTTTATTATTTTTTCCATTTTTTTTTTATTTTTTTTCACAAGTACAACTATCACACAATGTGTAGATTACCTCGGTTAACACAAAAAAAAATCAAAGTGATTTATTTCCATTAGGGTCCTTGAGTGTGTGTGAGAGAGGAATGCAAGAGTGAGAAGTTGTCGGTATGGACGAACTGGAGGTTTAAACAAGGTGTTTGAGAAGGTTATTCAGCAGGTGTCATACCTTCCCCGGGTGACAGGTCGAACTTGGTACTGGAAGAAGCTGGAACAATGCGTCTTGGAAGATGACCCCGAGTGTGATCTTCAACCTGGTTCCCATGACTTTATCTCCGCTATTCCCTTCTTCTGCGGCCAGCACCAGCAGTGTCTGTAAGTCAGTCAGTCTCTCTCTCTCTCTCTCTCGGAAAGGCTCTTGGTCAAAGGAGTTTGAGCGTCCATCCCTTTTCTTGAATCAAACCTGATAGCATTTCATTCCCAATTCCTTATATGACCTCAAAGGGACTATAAAAACAATAATAATAATATAATTAGTAATGAAAATATAACAAAAATATAATTAATAAAATTGTAATTAATATAATGATAATTATAATTAAGAATATAAGTGACCAACGAACCACAAACTACCTCAACACTCAACGGTAGTTACAAACTACCTCAACACCCAACGGTAGTTACAAACTACCTCAACACTCAACGGTAGTTACAAACTACCTCAACACTCAACGGTAGTTACAAACTACCTCAACACTCAACGGTAGTTACAAACTACCTCAACACCCAACGGTAGTTACAAACTACCTCAACACTCAACGGTAGTGTTACAAACTACCTCAACACTCAACGGTAGTTACAAACTACCTCAACACTCAACGGTAGTTACAAACTACCTCAACACTCAACGGTAGTTACAAACTACCTCAACACTCAACGGTAGTTACAAACTACCTCAACACTCAACGGTAGTTACAAACTACCTCAACACCCAACGGTAGTTACAAACTACCTCAACACTCAACGGTAGTTACAAACTACCTCAACACTCAACGGTAGTTACAAACTACCTCAACACTCAACGGTAGTTACAAACTACCTCAACACTCAACGGTAGTTACAAACTACCTCAACACCCAACGGTAGTTACAAACTACCTCAACACTCAACGGTAGTTACAAACTACCTCAACACTCAACGGTAGTTACAAACTACCTCAACACTCAACGGTAGTTACAAACTACCTCAACACTCAACGGTAGTTACAAACTACCTCAACACTCAACGGTAGTTACAAACTACCTCAACACTCAACGGTAGTTACAAACTACCTCAACACTCAACGGTAGTTACAAACTACCTCAACACTCAACGGTAGTTACAAACTACCTCAACACTCAACGGTAGTTACAAACTACCTCAACACTCAACGGTAGTTACAAACTACCTCAACACCCAACGGTAGTTACAAACTACCTCAACACTCAACGGTAGTTACAAACTACCTCAACACTCAACGGTAGTTACAAACTACCTCAACACTCAACGGTAGTTACAAACTACCTCAACACTCAACGGTAGTTACAAACTACCTCAACACTCAACGGTAGTTACAAACTACCTCAACACTCAACGGTAGTTACAAACTACCTCAACACTCAACGGTAGTTACAAACTACCTCAACACTCAACGGTAGTTACAAACTACCTCAACACTCAACGGTAGTTACAAACTACCTCAACACTCAACGGTAGTTACAAACTACCTCAACACTCAACGGTAGTTACAAACTACCTCAACACTCAACGGTAGTTACAAACTACCTCAACACTCAACGGTAGTTACAAACTACCTCAACACTCAACGGTAGTTACAAACTACCTCAACACTCAACGGTAGTTACAAACTACCTCAACACCCAACGGTAGTTACAAACTACCTCAACACTCAACGGTAGTTACAAACTACCTCAACACCCAACGGTAGTTACAAACTACCTCAACACTCAACGGTAGTTACAAACTACCTCAACACTAGTTACAACGGTAGTTACAAACTACCTCAACACTCAACGGTAGTTACAAACTACCTCAACACCCAACGGTAGTTACAAACTACCTCAACACCTCAACGGTAGTTACAAACTACCTCAACACTAGTTACAACGGTAGTTACAAACTACCTCAACACTCAACGGTAGTTACAAACTACCTCAACACTCAACGGTAGTTACAAACTACCTCAACACTCAACGGTAGTTACAAACTACCTCAACACTCAACGGTAGTTACAAACTACCTCAACACTCAACGGTAGTTACAAACTACCTCAACACTCAACGGTAGTTACAAACTACCTCAACACTCAACGGTAGTTACAAACTACCTCAACACTCAACGGTAGTTACAAACTACCTCAACACTCAGTTACGGTAGTAGTTACAAACTACCTCAACACTCAACGGTAGTTACAAACTACCTCAACACTCAACGGTAGTTACAAACTACCTCAACACTCAACGGTAGTTACAAACTACCTCAACACTCAACGGTAGTTACAAACTACCTCAACACTCAACGGTAGTTACAAACTACCTCAACACTCAACGGTAGTTACAAACTACCTCAACACTCAACGGTAGTTACAAACTACCTCAACACCCAACGGTAGTTACAAACTACCTCAACACTCAACGGTAGTTACAAACTACCTCAACACCCAACGGTAGTTACAAACTACCTCAACACTAGTTACAAACTACCTCAACACCCAACGGTAGTTACAAACTACCTCAACACTCAACGGTAGTTACAAACTACCTCAACACTCAACGGTAGTTACAAACTACCTCAACACTCAACGGTAGTTACAAACTACCTCAACACCCAACGGTAGTTACAAACTACCTCAACACTCAACGGTAGTTACAAACTACCTCAACACTCAACGGTAGTTACAAACTACCTCAACACTCAACGGTAGTTACAAACTACCTCAACACTCAACGGTAGTTACAAACTACCTCAACACTCAACGGTAGTTACAAACTACCTCAACACTCAACGGTAGTTACAAACTACCTCAACACTCAACGGTAGTTACAAACTACCTCAACACTCAACGGTAGTTACAAACTACCTCAACACTCAACGGTAGTTACAAACTACCTCAACACTCAACGGTAGTTACAAACTACCTCAACACTCAACGGTAGTTACAAACTACCTCAACACTCAACGGTAGTTACAAACTACCTCAACACTCAACGGTAGTTACAAACTACCTCAACACTCAACGGTAGTTACAAACTACCTCAACACCCAACGGTAGTTACAAACTACCTCAACACCCAACGGTAGTTACAAACTACCTCAACACCCAACGGTAGTTACAAACTACCTCAACACCCAACGGTAGTTACAAACTACCTCAACACCCAACGGTAGTTACAAACTACCTCAACACCCAACGGTAGTTACAAACTACCTCAACACCCAACGGTAGTTACAAACTACCTCAACACCCAACGGTAGTTACAAACTACCTCAACACTCAACGGTAGTTACAAACTACCTCAACACTCAACGGTAGTTACAAACTACCTCAACACTCAACGGTAGTTACAAACTACCTCAACACTCAACGGTAGTTACAAACTACCTCAACACTCAACACGGTAGTTACGGTAGTTACAAACTACCTCAACACTCAACGGTAGTTACAAACTACCTCAACACTCAACGGTAGTTACAAACTACCTCAACACTCAACGGTAGTTACAAACTACCTCAACACTCAACGGTAGTTACAAACTACCTCAACACTCAACGGTAGTTACAAACTACCTCAACACTCAACGGTAGTTACAAACTACCTCAACACTCAACGGTAGTTACAAACTACCTCAACACTAGTTACAAACTACCTCAACACCCAACGGTAGTTACAAACTACCTCAACACTCAACGGTAGTTACAAACTACCTCAACACCCAACGGTAGTTACAAACTACCTCAACACTCAACGGTAGTTACAAACTACCTCAACACCCAACGGTAGTTACAAACTACCTCAACACTCAACGGTAGTTACAAACTACCTCAACACCCAACGGTAGTTACAAACTACCTCAACACTCAACGGTAGTTACAAACTACCTCAACACCCAACGGTAGTTACAAACTACCTCAACACTCAACGGTAGTTACAAACTACCTCAACACTCAACGGTAGTTACAAACTACCTCAACACTCAACGGTAGTTACAAACTACCTCAACACTCAACGGTAGTTACAAACTACCTCAACACTCAACGGTAGTTACAAACTACCTCAACACTCAACGGTAGTTACAAACTACCTCAACACTCAACGGTAGTTACAAACTACCTCAACACTCAACGGTAGTTACAAACTACCTCAACACTCAACGGTAGTTACAAACTACCTCAACACTCAACGGTAGTTACAAACTACCTCAACACCCAACGGTAGTTACAAACTACCTCAACACCCAACGGTAGTTACAAACTACCTCAACACTCAACGGTAGTTACAAACTACCTCAACACCCAACGGTAGTTACAAACTACCTCAACACTCAACGGTAGTTACAAACTACCTCAACACCCAACGGTAGTTACAAACGGTAGTTACAAACTACCTCAACACTAGTTACAACGGTAGTTACAAACTACCTCAACACTCAACGGTAGTTACAAACTACCTCAACACCCAACGGTAGTTACAAACTACCTCAACACTCAACGGTAGTTACAAACTACCTCAACACTCAACGGTAGTTACAAACTACCTCAACACTCAACGGTAGTTACAAACTACCTCACCACTCAACGGTAGTTACAAACTACCTCAACACTAGTTACAAACTACCGCACCACACAACGGTAGTTACAAACTACCTCAACACTCAACGGTAGTTACAAACTACCTCAACACTCAACGGTAGTTACAAACTACCTCAACACTCAACGGTAGTTACAAACTACCTCAACACTCAACGGTAGTTACAAACTACCTCAACACGGTAGTTACAAACTAACGGTAGTTACAAACTACCTCAACACTCAACGGTAGTTACAAACTACCTCAACACTCAACGGTAGTTACAAACTACCTCAACACTCAACGGTAGTTACAAACTACCTCAACACTCAACGGTAGTTACAAACTACCTCAACACCCAACGGTCGTTACACACTACCTCAACACTAGTTACAAACTACCTCAACACCCAACGGTAGTTACAAACTACCTCAACACCTCAACACTCAACGGTAGTTACAAACTACCTCAACACCCAACGGTAGTTACAAACTACCTCAACACTCAACGGTAGTTACAAACTACCTCAACACCCAACGGTAGTTACAAACTACCTCAACACTCAACGGTAGTTACAAACTACCTCAACACTCAACGGTAGTTACAAACTACCTCAACACTCAACGGTAGTTACAAACTACCTCAACACTCAACGGTAGTTACAAACTACCTCAACACTCAACGGTAGTTACAAACTACCTCAACACTCAACGGTAGTTACAAACTACCTCAACACTCAACGGTAGTTACAAACTACCTCAACACTCAACGGTAGTTACAAACTACCTCAACACTCAACGGTAGTTACAAACTACCTCAACACCCAACGGTAGTTACAAACTACCTCAACACCCAACGGTAGTTACAAACTACCTCAACACCCAACGGTAGTTACAAACTACCTCAACACCCAACGGTAGTTACAAACTACCTCAACACTCAACGGTAGTTACAAACTACCTCAACACCCAACGGTAGTTACAAACTACCTCAACACCCAACGGTAGTTACAAACTACCTCAACACCCAACGGTAGTTACAAACTACCTCAACACCCAACGGTAGTTACAAACTACCTCAACACTCAACGGTAGTTACAAACTACCTCAACACCCAACGGTAGTTACAAACTACCTCAACACTCAACGGTAGTTACAAACTACCTCAACACCCAACGGTAGTTACAAACTACCTCAACACTCAACGGTAGTTACAAACTACCTCAACACTCAACGGTAGTTACAAACTACCTCAACACCCAACGGTAGTTACAAACTACCTCAACACCCAACGGTAGTTACAAACTACCTCAACACTCAACGGTAGTTACAAACTACCTCAACACCCAACGGTAGTTACAAACTACCTCAACACTCAACGGTAGTTACAAACTACCTCAACACCCAACGGTAGTTACAAACTACCTCAGCAACCACCCCTGTCCCTCCCACAGGAAGCTGGGAGACAAGTGGGCTTTACAGAGAGCCAAGTATCACGCTGAGTACGAGTACTCTGTAGTAGGCTTGATGGAGCACTGGAACACCACTCTGGGGGTCCTGGAGCACTATCTCCCCCTGTTCTTCCAAGGAGCTCGACAACGCTACTGGAGCCCAGGTGAGAGCTTTCAAACAGATTTTTTTTTGTTTTTTTAATAAAATTTTTGCTACCTTGTTCTCTGTGATTAATACACAGTGGGAACAAAACCTAGCTATACCTTCCTGTCAGCCTGAGCTGGAAGACTTCAGTAGTATCAGCCTGAGTTGGGAGACTTCAGTAGTGTCAGCCTGAGTTGGGAGACTTCAGTAGTATCAGCCTGAGTTGGGAGACTTCAGTAGTATCAGCCTGAGTTGGGAGACTTCAGTAGTATCAGCCTGAGTTGGGAGACTTCAGTAGTATCAGCCTGAGTTGGGAGACTTCAGTAGTATCAGCCTGAGTTGGGAGACTTCAGTAGTATCAGCCTGAGTTGGGAGACTTCAGTAGTGTCAGCCTGAGTTGGGAGACTTCAGTAGTGTCACCCTGAGTTGGGAGACTTCAGTAGTGTCACCCTGAGTTGGGAGACTTCAGTAGTGTCACCCTGAGTTGGGAGACTTCATTAGTGTCACCAGGGCCAGATTAAGAAGTCTCCGGGCCATAGGCTATTCAGATTGGCGGGGCCCCTTTGAGTTACGGGTAAGCGAAGCGACCCCTTCCAGCTTGGGGGTGGGAGGTGGGGGGGTCGGTGTGAGCCTGTTTAAGGTCTAATTATATACATTCTGGCTATTTAGATTAAATTTAATAGGGAAAGTACATCAAGACAACCAAAACCATTTACCAACAGCCATTAACTATCTTGTTAAATCATGCATTTTAAAGAGAATAAACTCAAGACAGCATAGTATTACTAGATTAGGCTATTAAAGTAGTGACATCATGTACCTATTATATTCAGCATAACCACTACAGCACTATTATTCCCTTTATAAATCACTGACCATTATTGTTATCATTGCAAATGACCATAATTTTTAAAGGGGTGGACCGGTAAGCCAGCGGAAGGCCTCGGTCAGATGACCAAAAGCTCCAAAGGCGGGTCATCATCTAAGACCCGCGTCAGGAAACATTTGTCCTGTTTCCTGACGAACCTTACCTAACCTAACCTAATTGCATCATGCATAAGACTATCAAATCTTATAAACTCAAGAAAGTAAAGAATTGTTTATATTCACAGGCACTTCTTAAATAAACTTTTTTCTGGATTTCAGATTGGCAAAATCATCAATTATATTCTGAAAATCAATATTTCTTGTTAGATCAGACTCAATGGTAAACAAGGCTAGGTTACACAATTTGTCTTGGCTCGTTGTTGAACGGAACTGGTTTTTCACTCTTTTCAAAACAGAAAATGAACGATCTCCTTCACAGTTAGTAGCTGGAAGTGTTAGGTAAAGGCGATACACTATGTCAACATTAGGGAAGGTTTCTGAGATACAGTACTGAGATACAGTACAAGTCTAGATAACGTGTAATTACTACAGAAAATTGGAGAGGAATCTCCCATACTCACCCATTAGCTGGAAAACACAGCTGTTCTGATGTAAACAAAGGTGTGTTGAGTGTTGCCATCTATGGTTAGGTTTATTTATTTTTATTTTATTTTATTTCATTTCATTATTTATTTTTGTTTTGATTAATTTTTAAAAATCAATTTTACTCTCCAAACACTTGAACTTTTTAGGTAGGGACCCCTTTGCACTTGCACCATGTGCGCAGTCTTGGATGAGCCCCTGAACCCCTTGGACCGCGGGGCCCTAGGCAAATGCCTAGTTTGCCTATGCGGTAATCCGGCCCTGAGTGTCACCCTGAGTTGGGAGACTTCAGTAGTGTCAGCCTGAGTTGGGAGACTTCAGTATCAGCCTGAGTTGGGAGACTTCAGTAGTGTCAGCCTGAGTTGGGAGACTTCAGTATCAGCCTGGGTTGGGAGACTTCAGTAGTATCAGGCTGAGTTGGGAGACTTCAGTAGTATCAGCCTGAGTTGGGAGACTTCAGTAGTATCAGGCTGAGCTGGGAGACTTCATTAGTATTAGCCTGAACTGGGAGACTTCAGTAGTATCAGGCTGAGCTGGGAGACTTCAGTAGTGTCAGCTTGAACTGGGAGACTTCAATGGAACAATGAGGATGTCATCAAGTATTCCAGTAAGGGTTCATCAGGTACGGGAACGTCAAACATTTCCTTCTATCAGAGCTGGAGTTACTGTCACTTGGGAATTTCCATCTCACGTGAGAACCTGCCCCATACATAAAAGAAATGTATTTTTATGAAAATATCTCTATCATCCCAGAGCGGAGACAAGAGAAATTTTACATAGGAGTGTTACATGGAAGGAGGCGTAAGGTATATGCGCCGAGAAATAAGTATCTCGCTGTATATACCCTGTGGTGTATATACAAAGAGGTAGGTGTGTGTGTGTGTGTGTATACGTACCTAGGTGTGTCTCTCCAAATTGACCGGTAAGCCAGCGGAAGGCCTCGGTCAGATGACCCAAAGTTCCAGCTGTGGTTCATCATATGACTAAGACCCACGTCAGGAAACTTGTCCTGCCTCCTGACAAACCTAACATAATCTCAAAATCAGTGCCACTCAGGGGCGGATCTACTATAAAATTAATGAAGCTTAAACTTCAGGGCCCGTGATCCCGGAGGGACCCCAGAAGCGACTGTAGTTGCTTAAAGATGTTGAGTCTACTGTATGAGAAGGGGTTGCGAAGGGGCCCCCATAACAGTTCATGCTTCAGGGCCCCAAAAATGTAGGTCCGCCACTGGTGCCACTAAACGATTTTATCCACCTCTCCATCCCACCACCTCCCTCCATCCCACCTCCTCCATCCATCCCACCACCTCCCTCCATCCCACCTCCTCCCTCCATCCCACCACCTCCCTCCATCCCACCACCTCCCTCCATCCCACCACCTCCCTCCATCCCACCACCTCCATCCCACCACCTCCCTCCATCCCACCACCTCCCTCCATCCCACCACCTCCCTCCATCCCACCACCTCCCTCCATCCCACCACCTCCCTCCATCCGACCTCCTCCCTCCATCCCACCACCTCCCTCCATCCCACCTCCTCCCTCCATCCCACCACCTCCCTCCATCCTACCACCTCCCTCCATCCCACCACCTCCCTCCATCCCACCACCTACCTCCATCCCACCACCTCCCTCCATCCCACCACCTCCCTCCATCCCAACACCTCCCTCCATCCCACCACCTCCCTCCATCCTACCACCTCCCTCCATCCCACCACTTCCCTCCATCCCACCACCTCCCTCCATCCCACCACCTCCCTCCATCCCACCACCTCCCTCCATCCCACCACCTCCCTCCATCCCACCACCTCCCTCCATCCCAGCATCTTCCTCCATCCCACAATCTCCCTCCATCCCACCACCTCCATCCCACCACCTCCCTCCATCCCACCACCTCCCTCCATCCCACCACCTTCCTCCATCCCACCACCTTCCTCCATCCCACCACCTCCCTCCATCCCACCACCTCCCTCCATCCCAGCATCTTCCTTCATCCCAGCACCTCCCTCCATCCCAGCACCTCCCTCCATCCCAGCACCTCCCTGCATCCCACCACCTCCCTCCATCCCAACACCTCCCTCCATCCCAGCACCTCCCTCCATCCCAGCACCTCCCTCCATCCCAACACCTCCCTCCATCCCACCACCTCCCTCCATCTCACCACCACTTCTACATTATCATCTCCACCTCTGGCAGAGTTCGAGGAGCAGCGACAAGTGAACAGAAACCCGAAGAAGTACCCGCAGGTGGCGGAGCGGGTACTGAAGGCCTTGAGGCAGAGACTGGGGCTGGAGTACGACCTCTACGAGTTCCTCCGTCAGCGCCTTCACTTGCAGCACCAGCAGCTGCTACACACCCTGACGGCCTCTACCACCAGACTACCAACCAGGTCCACTGATGTCCCTCGCTGGGGCATTCTTGACAGGATGGACATTGAAATGAGACATTAATGATGTCTGCTTGTGTGAGGAAAAAAAATAATTTTAAGCGCTAAACTCACGTGGGTCGTTCGGCGCAAGACGTGGTGGAGGCTTAAACCTCCGTTTGCTGAATGCGTGACAGACGCGCTTCCTATTTATACTCACCTATATGCTTGCGTGAGAGAGTGGGAGAGAGAGAGTAAACCGTAGGGGTTATAAAGCACCTGGGAGAATTGGAGGTGATCAGGTTTGAGCCGAGGAAAGGGAAGGCAGCTCCAGTTCCATGCATCGATTCTCTCCTCTTACAAAGTTCCTAATTGGTCACTACCCTCATCCACATTTTTATTACCTAGCAAGTAGTTAACACCCAGTTATAAAATGTTGATAATTCAGATAATAAATAATATCTAGGCAACATAATTTACACTTAAAATTACCATTTCCATAATTATTACTCATTTTAAGATACAAATTTCTACATGAGAGGGATAACTATAATAAATTTTTCTATACACATTATTTATTTATAAGTTTAGGGCACATAAGATTTTTTTTAAAGTTTAGCGAGACAATAAAATATACAAACACGATCGACTTTTTATTACCTGGAGAGAGTTCCGGGGGTCAACGCCCCCGCGGCCCGGTCTGTGACCAGGCCTCCTGGTGGATCAGAGCCTGATCAACCAGGCTGTTACTGCTGGCTGCACGCAAACCAACGTACGAGCCACAGCCCGACTGGTCAGGAACCGACTTTAGGTGTTGACAATAATTAAGGTAAGATATTGTTCGGATTTTTAACCCCGGAGGGTTAGCCACCCAGGATAACCCAAAAAAGGAATTATATCATTAAGGGACTCTTATTTCCACTGGGGTCCTCAATTTTGTTCCCCAGGATGCGACCCACACCAGTCGTCTAACACCCAGGTACCTACTTGCTTGCTAGGTGAACAGGTATAAGAGCGCCTAGTTTCCACCCCTGCCGGGAATCGAACCCGGACACTCAGCGTGTGAAGGAAGAACTTTGCGAGCCACTACAGACAGGTGAGGTGAAGCAGTTGAAGGCGGCGTCACCGGTGGACAATTCACTAGTGCAAGGATTCCCATTTTTTTATGCCCCGCACCCTTAGGAAATGATTGATTAATGTCGCACTCACTACAAAAGTAATATCACATTTGCATCAATTGTAAATATAAATTGAGCAATTTAAAAAGTTTTTGGTCAAATAAACGGAATTGTGCATGTCATTAGGGCTCGTTGTCGCACTCCCTTGAAATGCCAGCTCCCACCCCAGGTCAGGAACCCCTACACTAGTGGACTGTCCACCAGTGATGCTGCCTCCAACTGCTTCACCTCGCCTGTTTGTAGTATATAAACTGCTTCTACACGCATATGCTGTACTTTTATCAAGATAGACTGAACAAATCTTCAGGCTGAGGGACTGTTTACCTCAGACTCCTCATTTTCCAACGGTCTTTTCTGCATTGGACTGAAGAATCCACTGGCTGGCAAAACGTTCCACAATAAACATAACCCAAATTGTGAGTTTGATCTAAGGAAGAGGCAGAACTGCAAAGAGGCCTGGACAGGCTGGACATGTGGTCCAGAAACTGGCTTCTCGAATTCAACCCTGCCAAATGCAAAGTCATGAAGATTGGGGAGGGGCAAAGAAGACCGCAGACAGAGTATAGGCTAGGTGGACAAAGACTACAGACCTCACTCAGGGAGAAAGACCTTGGGGTGACCATAACACCGAGCACATCACCGGAGGCACACATCAACCAAATAACTGCTGCAGCATACGGGCGCCTGGCAAACCTGAGAATAGCGTTCCGATACCTTAATAAGGAATCGTTCAAGACACTGTACACTGTGTATGTTAGGCCCATACTGGAGTATGCAGCACCAGTCTGGAACCCACACCTGGTCAAGCACGTCAAGAAGTTAGAGAAAGTACAAAGGTTTGCAACAAGGCTAGTCCCAGAGCTCAAGGGAATGTCGTACGAGGAAAGGTTAAGGGAAATCGGACTGACGACACTGGAGGACAGAAGGGTCAGGGGAGACATGATAACGACATACAAGATACTGCGGGGAATAGACAAGGTGGACAGAGATAGGATGTTCCAGAGAGGGGACACAGGGACAAGGGGTCACAACTGGAAGCTGAAGACTCAGACGAGTCACAGGGACGTTAGGAAGTATTTCTTCAGTCATAGAGTTGTCAGCAAGTGGAATAGCCTAGCAAGTGAAGTAGTGGAGGTAGGAACCATACATAGTTTTAAGAAGAGGTATGACAAAGCTCAGGAAGCAGAGAGAGAGAGGATCCAGTAGCGATCAGTGAAGAGGGGGGGCCAGGAGCTGAGTATCGACCCCTGCAACCACAATTAGGTGAGTACAATTAGGTGAGTACACACACTCAGAAGTGTCCTTGTTTGCAGATGATGTGAAGTTAATGAGAAGAATCAAATCGGACGAGGATCAGGCAGGACTACGAAGAGACCTGGACAGGCTACAAGCCTGGTCCAGCAACTGGGTCCTTGAATTTAACCCTGCCAAATGCAAAGTCATGAAGATTGGGGAAGGGCAAAGAAGACCGCAGACACAATATAGTTTAGATGGCCAAAGACTGCAAACCTCACTCAAGGAAAAAGATCTGGGGGTGAGTATAACACCGAGCATATCTCCTGAGGCACACATCAATCAGATAACTGCTGGCAAACCTACGGATAGCGTTCCGATACCTCAGTAAGGATTCGTTTAAGACTCTGTATACCATCTACGTCAGGCCCATACTGGAGTATGCAGCACCAGTTTGGAATCCACACCTAGTCAAGCACGTCAAGAAATTAGAGAAAGTGCAAAGGTTTGCAACAAGACTAGTCCCAGAGCTACGGGGATTGTCCTATGAAGAAAGGTTGAGGGAAATCGGCCTGACGACACTGGAGGAGACATGATAACGACATATAAAATACTGCGCGGAATAGACGAGGTGGACAAAGACGGGATGTTCCAGAGATGGGACACAGACACAAGAGGTCACAATTGGAAGTTGAAGACTCAGATGAATCAAAGGGATGTTAGGAAGTATTTCTTCAGTCATAGAGTAGTCAGGCCATGGAATAGCCTAGAAAGTGATGTAGTGGAGGCAGGAACCATACATAGTTTTAAGGCGAGGTATGATAGAGCTCATGGGGCAGGGAGAGAGGACCTAGTAGCAATCAGCGAAGAGGCGGGGCCAGGAGCTGTGACTCGACCCCTGCAACCACAAATAGGTGAGTACAAATAGGTGAGTACACACACACACACACAAACGCGTCAAACAAAGGGGGACTGAAGTAAACTCAGTTTACTATACACGCGAGGCATACACCTTTCTGTGTATTTCCTGCGGGTTTAGCTCTTTCCCAAGACTATAATAATTAATTTTATTTACCTGGAGTTTACCTGGAGAGTGTTTCGGGGGTCAACGCCCCCGCGGCCCGGTCTGTGACCAGGCCTCCTGGTGGATCAGCGCCTGATCAACCAGGCTGTTGCTGCTGGCTGCACGCAAACCAACGTACGAGCCACAGCCCGGCTGATCAGGAACTGCCTTTAGGTGCTTGTCCAGTGCCAGCTTGAAGACTGCCAGGGGTCTGTTGGTAATCCCCCTTATGTGTGCTGGGAGGCAGTTGAACAGTCTCGGTCCCCTGACACTTATTGTATGGTCTCTTAACGTGCTAGTGACACCCCTGCTTTTCATTGGGGGGATGGTGCATCGTCTGCCAAGTCTTTTGCTTTCGTAGTGAGTGATTTTCGTGTGCAAGTTCGGTACTAGTCCCTCTAGGATTTTCCAGGTGTATATAATCATGTATCTTCTGTGTAACTCCTCAATATCCTTGTACACATGTACGTCCAATGTTTTTAATGCTGTGTTATGCTGTACTCGCCAGAGGATAAAGTGTCCAGAATATCTTGCTGCCAATTTTGTCAAGGTCGGGAACCAAAGCAATCATAGTACTAAGGGGGGGGGAGATGACACAACTTTGTTGTACACACAGTCAGTGGCCAGGCTTCAAACACCTTTTATTGTACAACAATAAAGGAATGGAACAGACTGCCTGCACATGTCAAAGCCAGTCATAGCATGAACCAGTTCAAGAAGACTGCCAAAAGTTGCTTAATGAATGTAGAGACAGAAAGGGAGGGGAATGATTTTTTATGTTTTAGCCGACCTAGAAAATGTACAGAGAACTTTCACGGCGCGCATAACGGAGATAAAACACCTCAATTACTGGGAGCGCTTGAGGTTTCTAAACCTGTATTCCCTGGAACGCAGGAGGGAGAGATACATGATTATATACACCTGGAAAATCCTAGAGGGACTAGTACCGAACTTGCACACGAAAATCACTCACTACGAAAGCAAAAGACTTGGCAGACGATGCACCATCCCCCCAATGAAAAGCAGGGGTGTCACTAGCACGTTAAGAGACCATACAATAAGTGTCAGGGGACCGAGACTGTTCAACTGCCTCCCAGCACACATAAGGGGGATTACCAACAGACCCCTGGCAGTCTTCAAGCTGGCACTGGACAAGCACCTAAAGGCAGTTCCTGATCAGCCGGGCTGTGGCTCGTACGTTGGTTTGCGTGCAGCCAGCAGCAACAGCCTGGTTGATCAGGCGCTGATCCACCAGGAGGCCTGGTCACAGACCGGGCCGCGGGGGCGTTGACCCCCGAAACTCTCTCCAGGTAAACTCCAGGTAACACACGTGTAATTTTACCTTATTCCTAGTAATGACCCTCGTATTGTAGTCTTAATGACCCTCGTGTAGTAGATAGTCTTAATGACCCTCGTGTAGTAGATAGTCTTAATGACCCTCGTGTAGCAGATAGTCTTAATGACCCTCGTATTGTAGATAGTCTTAATGATCCTCGTGTAGTAGATAATCTTTTTAGTGTGATAATAAGATGCTATCTTCATTATAGATTAATAATAAGATATAACCTTTATATTATAATAATAAGGTAAAAGGACCCCAATGGAAATAAGTCACTGACTTTTTTAGGTTATCCCAGGTTCTCTACACATATGCTGCTATGTATGATAATCTATGTAACTGTATTTGTGGATATGTACCTGAATAAACTTATTTAGTCAAACTTGCTGGAAAATGCTCTAGTTAGGTCAGTAACTTTATTTAGGTACAGGTACACATTAGTACAATTATCATAGTTTAACATATATGTAAATTACAAAAGATAACCCCTCCAAAAAAAAGTCAAAGTGAATTATTTCCATTGGTAGGTTGATGGAGTTTAAAGCCGATCTACTACACGAGGGTCATTATGGCTGCTCGTAATCTTTTCACCATCTGACAGTAATACTTTAATAAGTGAAATAGAGGCTAATATATATATATATATATATATATATATATATATATATATATATATATATATATATATATATATATATATATATATATATATATATATATATATATAATATATATATATATATATATATATATATATATATATATATATATATATATATATATATATATATATATATATATATATATATATATATATATATATATATATATATATAATCACCCAACCTGGAGATATACACATGGACTGCCAACTATCTTCCAGTTTTACAAGACTTCTGCGACACATTGATGTAAATTTAGTAGTAGTGGTAGTAGTAGTAGTAGTAGTAATGGTGGTGGCAGTGGTAGTAGTAGTAGTAGTGTGGAAAATACTGTATATATTTTCCTGAAATACAGTAGTTATATGTAAATAGATGGCCATACTGTATTTAATAAAAATTATGTTATAAAAAATGGGAAACTGCGCCTGCACAGAGGAGACTCGCCATTGTTGGTTGAATTGGACACAAACGTTAGTGAATAATGGGAAGAATTTTTCGTGCTCTAGAGGTAAAATTGGGCTGACACCTCTCAAATAGGAGCCGAAATTGTTGGATGTGCAGTCCTGCATAACGAGAGAATCAGGCGACTGGACAGGACTCCGTAATTAGATGAAAACAGGATATTACCCCCAGTTAAGTCATGTCTATATTTATGTTTATAGTTCTGGCCAGTATTATTATCATAAATGTAGACAGGGGGGATTTCTGAGTATGATGCACCTTAATCTCCAGTCAAATTGGTGAGTGATATTAAGATATATTCTCCTTCTGTTATGTAAATGTGTGTATATGTAATCATTTATTAATTTTAATATACAGTCCACAAATTTATATATTTACCAGAATTCCTGGTGATGTATATTTCATTTGTAATTATATATGTAATTAATGTGTGTATATGTAATCATTTATTAATTTTAATATACAGTCCACAAATTTATATATTTACCAGAATTCCTGGTGATGTATATTTCATTTGTAATTAATAGGTCCAGAGCAACTTGTGAATATGACAGTGGTAGGTATCGAAGGGGGACAATTTTTGTGACCTAGGTGTCCCAAATTCCTACTTGTCTATGTAACTCTGATAAATAATAATTATCTTTGTTATTTACTGGTATGTACATTATGAGTTACATACAGATAAATGTAATTTTCCACAAGTAGTAGTAGTAGTAGTAGTAGTAGTCGTAGTAGTAGAAGTGATGGTGGTAATAAATTTTAGTAGTAGTAGCAGTGGTAGTAGTAATTTTTGTTATTATTATTAGTAGTAGTAGTAATTATTATTTGTTATGATTATTATTATTGCTATTATTAGTGATAGTAGTATTATTATTATTATTATAATCAAGGGGGAAGCGCTAAACCCGGAGGATTATACAGCGCCTGGGGGGGGGGGGGATGTGGAAGGCATTCAGGCTTAATTCAACTGGAGCACAGATCCAATTCCCTAAATCAAGAGCCCCTCACCAACATCAAGGAACCTTCCTTGAGGGGAGTGATAGTAGTAGTAGTAGTAGTAATATCATTATTATTAGTAGTGGTAGTAATTATCATTGCTATTATTATTAGTAGTAATTGTAATAATAATTATTATTAGTTATTATTATTGTTATTATTAGTGATAGTAGTAGTATCACCATTATTATTAGTAGTAGTAGTAGTAGTAGTAATTATTATTATTTGTAGTAGTAGTCATTATAGCTCTTATTAATAGTAGCAGTGTTAGTAGTAATTATTATTGTTGTTATTATTGCTATTAGTACTCAGTAGTAATCATCATTGATAATTATTAAAGTTACACATAAACATGAATGTTAGTAAACAGACAGACGCCTCAACTTGACTCTCTCTCCCTCTCTCTCTCTCTCTCTCCTTCCTTCATTTATGGCGCCGATATTAAGTTGAAGTAAGTGAACCTTTGAGTTCTTCCCTCACGGGAGGTTCTGTCTTCTCTTGGTGTATTTCTCAGCCTAGAAAGAACTAGAGAAGGTTAAGTTCGTGGAAAATACTGAGGTTCTTGGTGGTGGTCTGCAGAGCTGACGGCGCCGCCATCACTTTTCAAAATCTGTTTTTATCAATATTCTGGGCTTTAAAAATCTAACAACCACTTAGACTAGATATTAAAGCTGTTCACAATCACACACACTTTCTGGGCTTTAAGCTAGATAAATTTTGTTCGGATTTTTAACCCTGGAGGGTCTGTCTGATTTCCATTGTGCTCCTCAGTTTTGTCCCCCAGGATGCGACCCACACAAACCTAACACCCAGGTACCTACTTGCTAGGTGAACGGGACGACAGGTGTAATGAAATGCGTCCAATGTTTCCACCCTTGCTGGGAATCGAACCCGGACACTCGGCTTTGCCTACCAGGCCATGAGGCCTATACATAATCTGTACACAATCACACATTCTTGGCTTTAAGCTTTAAAAAACAGGCAGTTTAGACTTTAAAGCTGTTTACAAACACATTCTGGGCTTTAAACTAAAAATACGTACTTTAGACTTTAAACGTATACCAACGTGTACCAACAATACCACCAGTCCGATAACATTCTTCTTTGCAAATATACAGGGTCTAAAGCCAGCAATAAACAACAAAATACCTTTCATCCGTGGACTGCTTGCAGAGGCAAAGGCAATGTTCGCAGCTTTCACTGAGACCCACATAAAGGATCACTTGGACAACGAAATATGGATCCCAGGTTACAACCTATACAGATGTGACAGAGTGAACAGGCAAAAGGGGGGGGTTGGCCTGTACATTGCAGAGTCACTTGTTTGCACAGAACTGCTTAATGCCTCAAATGACGTAGTGGAAGTTTTAGCAGTAAAGGTCGAGAACCAAAACCTAGTCATTGTGGTAGTCTACAAGCCTCCGGATGCAACATCCCAGCAATTCCAGGAACAGCTGTTAAAAATTGACCACTGTCTGGAAAATCTTCCAGCTCCTGCACCCAACATCTTGCTCCTGGGGGATTTCAACTTAAGGCACCTAAAATGGAGGAATATAGCAAATAATATTGTTGCAGTAATAACACCAGGAGGCAGCTCTGATGAAAACTCACACTCACACGAGCTTTTAAATCTCTGCACAAAATTCAATTTAAACCAGCAAATAATAGAGCCTACTAGACTGGAGAATACACTAGACCTCATCTTCACTAACAATGATGATCTGATAAGAAATGTCACCATATCAAAAACAATATACTCAGATCACAACATAATTGAGGTTCAGACATGTATGCGTGGAGCCTCAGACCGACAAAATGAGACTAGTCACGAGGGAGCATTCACCAAATACAACTTCAATAACAAAAACATAAAGTGGGACCAAGTAAACCAAGTCCTAACCGATATAAGCTGGGAAGATATACTAAGCAACACAGACCCAAACTTATGCCTAGAACAGATTAACTCGGTGGCACTCGATGTATGCACAAGGCTTATTCCTCTAAGAAAAAGGAGGAGTAGATGTAAAATAGAAAGAGACAGGCGCTCCCTTTACAGGCGACGGAAAAGAATAACAGAGCGGCTAAAAGAGGTCAATATATCAGAAATGCGCAGGGAGACACTGGTCAGAGAAATAGCAAGCATCGAACTTAAGCTAAAAGAATCCTTTAGGAGTCAGGAATCGCGGGAAGAACTAAAAGCCATAAATGAAATCGAAAGAAACCCAAAGTATTTCTTCTCCTATGCCAAATCAAAATCGAGAACAACGTCCAGTATTGGGCCCCTACTTAAACAAGATGGGTCCTACACAGATGACAGCAAGGAAATGAGTGAGCTACTCAAGTCCCAATATGACTCAGTTTTTAGCAAGCCGCTAACCAGACTGAGAGTCGAAGATCAAAATGAATTTTTTATGAGAGAGCCACAAAATTTGATTAACACAAGCCTATCCGATGTTATCCTGACGCCAAATGACTTCGAACAGGCGATAAATGACATGCCCATGCACTCTGCCCCAGGGCCAGACTCATGGAACTCTGTGTTCATCAAGAACTGCAAGAAGCCCCTATCACGAGCCTTTTCCATCCTATGGAGAGGGAGCATGGACACGGGGGTCGTCCCTCAGTTACTAAAAACAACAGACATAGCCCCACTCCACAAAGGGGGCAGTAAAGCAACAGCAAAGAACTACAGACCAATAGCACTAACATCCCATATCATAAAAATCTTTGAAAGGGTCCTAAGAAGCAAGATCACCACCCATCTAGAAACCCATCAGTTACACAACCCAGGGCAACATGGGTTTAGAACAGGTCGCTCCTGTCTGTCTCAACTACTGGATCACTACGACAAGGTCCTAAATGCACTAGAAGACAAAAAGAATGCAGATGTAATATATACAGACTTTGCAAAAGCCTTCGACAAGTGTGACCATGGCGTAATAGCGCACAAAATGCGCGCTAAAGGAATAACAGGAAAAGTTGGTCGATGGATCTATAATTTCCTCACTAACAGAACACAGAGAGTAGTCGTCAACAGAGTAAAGTCCGAGGCAGCTACGGTGAAAAGCTCTGTTCCACAAGGCACAGTACTAGCTCCCATCTTGTTCCTCATCCTCATATCCGACATAGACAAGGATGTCAGCCACAGCACCGTGTCTTCCTTTGCAGATGACACCCGAATCTGCATGACAGTGTCTTCCATTGCAGACACTGCAAGGCTCCAGGCGGACATCAACCAAATCTTTCAGTGGGCTGCAGAAAACAATATGAAGTTCAACGATGAGAAATTTCAATTACTCAGATATGGTAAACATGAGGAAATTAAATCTTCATCAGAGTACAAAACAAATTCTGGCCACAAAATAGAGCGAAACACCAACGTCAAAGACCTGGGAGTGATTATGTCGGAGGATCTCACCTTCAAGGACCATAACATTGTATCAATCGCATCTGCTAGAAAAATGACAGGATGGATAATGAGAACCTTCAAAACTAGGGAGGCCAAGCCCATGATGACACTCTTCAGGTCACTTGTTCTATCTAGGCTGGAATATTGCTGCACTCTAACAGCACCTTTCAAGGCAGGTGAAATTGCCGACCTAGAAAATGTACAGAGAACTTTCACGGCGCGCATAACGGAGATAAAACACCTCAATTACTGGGAGCGCTTGAGGTTTCTAAACCTGTATTCCCTGGAACGCAGGAGGGAGAGATACATGATTATATACACCTGGAAAATCCTAGAGGGACTAGTACCGAACTTGCACACGAAAATCACTCACTACGAAAGCAAAAGACTTGGCAGACGATGCACCATCCCCCCAATGAAAAGCAGGGGTGTCACTAGCACGTTAAGAGACCATACAATAAGTGTCAGGGGACCGAGACTGTTCAACTGCCTCCCAGCACACATAAGGGGGATTACCAACAGACCCCTGGCAGTCTTCAAGCTGGCACTGGACAAGCACCTAAAGGCAGTTCCTGATCAGCCGGGCTGTGGCTCGTACGTTGGTTTGCGTGCAGCCAGCAGCAACAGCCTGGTTGATCAGGCGCTGATCCACCAGGAGGCCTGGTCACAGACCGGGCCGCGGGGGCGTTGACCCCCGAAACTCTCTCCAGGTAAACTCCAGGTAAACATTCTGGTCTTTAAGACTTAACAATCACAGTCTGGACTTTAAATTAAAGCTGTTCACAAAAACATATTCTGGGCTTTAAACTTTAAAAACACACTGTACAGGCATTTACCAACTCATTCTTAGTTTTAAAGCTTACAAATTAGCATTGTCTTAAAATTTCACAAATAATCATTCTAAGAATAAAAACATTTATCAAGCCAACATTCTGTATTTAGATTGATTTAAAAAATACAGTAAAAGGAGCCCTTTATTAATACAGCGTTTCACCTACACGAGGCTTTATCAAAATTTGCAAGCCAGCAATCGAGATTTTAACATTTACGAACCATCATTTTGTAGGTAACAGGTTCATAGAACCGGCAGGTAGATGAATTAGACACTTGTGCAACACTTGGGTATCTTTACTATGGAAATGTTTTGCCAACCAGCTGCTTCCTCAGTCAGTGCAGAGAAAAATGGTTGAAGATCACAAGGAGTTTGAGGTAATCAGTCCCTGAGCCTAGAGTTGATGGGATCAGTACATCTTCCTCAGTCCAATCTGACTGAGGAAGCCGCTGGTTGGCAAAACGTTTGCTCAGTAAAGATACCCAAGTTTTGCACAAGTGTCTAATTCATCACTTTACATTTTGAAGATCTTTTCTAGTTAGCATTGCAGATAGAAAATGGTTTGCAAACCAACATTTTAGTATACAGTGGACCCCCGGTTTACGATATTATTTCATTCCAGAAGTATGTTCAGGTACCAGTACTGAAAGAATTTGTTCCCATAAGGAATATTGTGAATTAGATTAGTCCATTTCAGACCCCCAAACATACACATACAAATGCACTTACATAAATACACTTACATAACTGGTCGCATTGGGAGGTGATCGTAAAGCGGGGGTCCACTGTATATTAAACTGGGTTATGAATTAACATTGTAGACTGTTCTCACAAATGTTGTTAAGGTTTAATATATGATTTTTAAAAGTATTGCAGTTTAAACATTTACAAACATTATGAGATTTAAATATGTACATTGTAAATGCAGTCCTTATGCTGTAAATGTTATACAGTATTTACAAACTCTAGATTTTAAAAGTTTATAGCATAAGGTTTTGCTAAAATTGTGTTAAAAATGTTAAATGTTACATTGTAAAAGACAAAACAGTTTTTTTCATGTGAAAGAGGCCTATTGTTTTGTGGTAGTTTCTGTAATTTCTGAATACTGTCCTACGTGTTTTTAAGCCAGGCTTATAGTGACACTGCTGCCTATTAATTAAATTGTTGATAATAATTACATGTAAAGTTAGCTACACAAGACTAGGCAGTTTGTCTAATTTTCCTTAATGAGTCAAATTAGTTAGGGGGGAAAAGTAGTTGTGTTAAGTATATATTTTTGTTGTTGTAGGAGATAGTTTAGAGACTGTGATAGGAGACAGTTAAGCAGCTATTGTCAGTAGAGACAGTTAAGGAGCTATTGTCAATAGACGAAGTTGGGAAGCTATTGCCTCTTTAAAAATTCTGCAAAGTTAGTTGTACTGGATTTGATATTCCTTTGTGATTTGAAAAAAAAAAAAAAAGAGTTGTCGACAGATAACATTTGTGATCTAAGTGCCGAGACAGATCAGACAGCTAAAAACTAAGTTTTTTGATTTATGGGAGTTTATTTTAACATGTGCCTTCTAATAATTCAATCATCTTGTAGCATACCTGGCACTGTATGACCCATTTGGGTTTGGTGCACTCTTGTAAATGTGGGTAGATAGCTTTTTTTTAATCTTTCAAATAACATATGATACATAGTTAAAAGGGGCCACAGGTTATTTGTACCCTGAAAATTTTTGTTTTAATACTTACTATATTTTTTGACAACTTAGGGAAAATATTAGATTGCATGTAATTTGTCCTGAAGTAATTTTGTGTTCACTCTGTGTCTTGCATGCAATAGCCTGTATGTGTTTATGTGTAACTCGATACCTCTGTATGAGAAAGTTTATGTTAGAACCTTTTAAGTACCCTGACAGCATTATACATGACTCGGAGGTAAATGAAGAACATAGAATGTCATTGTGTCTCTCGATTTGTATCACACAGCTCATGTTACAATATTTTAAGTATTGTGGCATCATTATACATGGCTTGGAGATAAATAAAGAACAGTGAATATTACTTTGATGCAAAGTACTCATCTGTTGTGGAAAAGTTAATTTTTTCCCTTAGCTGTCAATGAGACCTCATCCAACTAGCTCTGGAGCAGCAACAATGCTGGAGCCAGAATAGCACAATACATATACTCGGACTGATTAAATGGTATCTCATATCCCCAGCTGTGGAAAAAAATTAATTTTTTAAATCTTTGAAAATATGGCACCAGCTAGGTAATAGTATCTGACTAGAAGAAAAAACATATAGTAATTTGTGTGTGTTGTATGATAACTTTTTCCATGATTCACATTAGTTTTTATAAATTTTTACAATAATTTCCTTTTTTTATCTGCATCAATTTTTAAAATATAGGATAATATCTATAGATCAGAAAATAATAGTCGAGAAACAAGGTATAGCATAAAATTATGGTTAATATTTTGTACTTCAAGACTTATAGTGTGGGTATCACCAGCAGCCAGTAAAGAAATACATATATACTGTAGAAACAAATGTCCCTCACTTTATGCACTGTGTGCGTTCCAGGCCCGTGGCAGCTGTACTAAACCCAATCAGGCCATCAGCACTTAATTCTGCATAATATGAACCAACAGTACACTTTGTGAGCCACATCGATAACATATGGCAAAAGTACAGTGGACCCCCAGTTATCGGCCGTAATCCGTTCCTGAAGGTCCGCCGATAATCGAAATGGCCAATAACCGAAATGGCCGATAACCGAATTAATATTTCCCATAAGAATTAATGGAAATATGTACAATTAATTCGTTCCAAACAAAAATATTTACAAAAAAAAAAATTTTTTTTACAATTGTGTAAGTATTACATACCTTTATTGAAGGCTAATGCTGGCTTCTGGAAGATAGGGAGGAGGAAAGAGGGAGGAGTTAGTGTTTGAAAGGGAAATCCCCCTCCATAAAAACTTTAGATAGCAAAGCCTTCTCTGGGGTTACTTCCCTTCTCTGTCTTTTAATGCCATTAAGACCAGCTTGAGAGTCACTGGACCCCTGTCTCACAAAATAACTGTCTGAGTGCTCTGTTTCTGGCATCTCTAAGATTTCCCTGAAGTGAGACAGGGTTTTGCCACTAAACATGTTGCAGATATGGTTTGTTTCAGCTTTATCAGGGTGGTGTTTCTTTACAAAAGCTTGCACCCTAGTCCACAATGCACACACCTCTTTAATCTCTGAAGAATCACCTCCTTCACTCCCTCTTCCTCCTCCTCTGAAGTAAGTTCCTCAGCTGCAGTCTGTTGCTGCTCAAGTTGAAGCTCTTGCAGCTCTTCAGTGGTAAGCTCTTCCCTGTGGTCCTCCACCAACTCTTCCACATCCTTGCCACTCACCGCCAACCCCAGGGACTTCCCCAGTTCCACAATAGAGTCCACAAGGTCGGCAGGGTCAGGGTCACAGTGAGCCTCAAACCCTTCAAAATCCCTCTCTTGGACACAGTCTGGCCACAGTTTTCTCCAAGCAGAGTTCAAAGTCCTGGAAGTCACTCCCTCCCAAGCCTTAACTATAAGGCTTATGCAATGGAGGATAGTGAAGTGATTCCTCCAGAACTCTCTTAGGGTCAACTGAGTGTCCGAGGTCACTTCAAAGCACTTTTGAAACACTGTTTTTGTGTAGATTTTTTTGAAGTTAGAAATGACCTGCTGGTCCATGTGCTGGAGGAGAGGAGTGGTGTTAGGAGGCAAGAACTTCACTTTTATAAAGCTGAAGTCCCTAAACACTTGATTTTTTTGAAGTTAGAAATGACCTGCTGGTCCATGTGCTGGAGGAGAGGAGTGGTGTTAGGAGGCAAGAACTTCACTTTTATAAAGCTGAAGTCCCTAAACACTTGGTCTTCCAAGTTTGGAGGATGTGCAGGAGCATTGTCCAGTACCAGGAGGCACTTGAGTGGCAATTTCTTTTCCAGGAGGTATTTTTTCACACTTGGGCCAAACACATCATTAACCCACTCTTTGAAAATTTGCCTTGTGACTCATGCCTTATGATTAGCTTTCCACATCACACAATCTATTCTTCATGACATTGTTTGTCTTAAACACTCTGGGATTTTCTGAGTGATACACACGTAAAGGCTTCACTTTGAAATCCCCACTAGCATTACCACACAACAAAAGAGTAAGCCTGTCTTTCATAAGCTTGTGTCCTGGCAGTGCCTTTTCCTCCTGGGTAATGTAGGTCCTGTTTGGCATTTCTTCCAAAACAGGCCTGTTTCGTCACAATTGAACACTTGTTGTGGTTTGAATCTTTCAGCCTTTACACAGTCCTGGAATTCATGAACATACTTTTCAGCCACACATTTGTCAGAACTTGCAGCCTCACCATGCCTTACAACACTGTGTATGTCACTACGCTTCTTAAATCTATCAAATCTATCAAACCATCCCGCTGTATAGCAGTTGTGGCTTAGCGCTTCTTTTTGATTATAATAATAATAATATCAAACCATCCTTTGCTGGCCCTAAATTCACAAATTGCAGCACTTGTTCCAGGCATTTTCTTTGCAAGATCCTCATGCAACTGCTTTGCCTTCTCACAAATGATCGACTCCACAACTTATTTCACAGTTGCACTGCAAGAAAAACCACTAAAAACAATGGTAAACAAACGAAATGTTTGGATGTATGAGCAGAAGCTTCCTCAGCCACCAAGAGACAAAGCCAAAATAAAGCGCAAGCTGCCCCAGCCGGTGGATGGACGTGTCCAAAATGGCTGATAACCGAGCGAACGGCCAATAACCGGGCGCCGAAAACCCCGCTGATAACCGAGTTTGCCGATAACCAAACCGGCCGATAACCGGGGGTCCACTGTATATCGCACATATGGAATTACTGGTAGAAATGGGACATCGCATAATAATGAATTCGGATAAAATAAACCCACAAAAAGTGAGTGAAACATGTATTTTGTGTATGAAAGCTTATATACACAGCAAACAACCAACATTTTCTTGTTAATTTCTAAATACAACTTTGCACCTCATAGAATTTTTTTTTTTGTTATACGTACTGTACATCATGTCTTTGCACTCTAAAATTACCATTATACAATAAAAACTAAATGGAATGTTGATTTAATTTATTATTTATTCTGCATGCTGATTCTGATTAGATAATCTATTGTTACCCTACAAACTTTGTTACCCTACAAACTTTATTACTCAAAGAATTTTAGCGGTTGCTAAATCTCTGCACCATATTATTGTCACATAATGTCACTTGTACATATATTGAGAGACCTTGATCCTTGCATGCTTCTGGAGAGAGAAAGAGAGAGACCTATTGAACGTAGCTTGAATTATTATCAGTATGAAAAGAAAAATCTTTGGGTTAGTAGAGGCCAAAAGGATAATATCAGCAGATATAAAATGTACATGTTCTATCATGGGTCTTGGAGTTTATGTAAATGGTAATAAGTTTTCTTGTCATGCATTTGGCTGTTGTTACCATATAAAATTGAAATGACCTAAGTAAATATATAGTAAAGGAAAGTCAACTGCCTGGGCAATAAGTGTAGAAATATAGTCACTTTGTCATGAAGTTCTTTGTATTTAAACCAAACCTTCTTGAGTTATGTTCATACAATGCAAATGCATTATATGTATTCACCTCTTCAGTATATTATCAAATAGCATTTTCATTGAAATGCAGTATTTTAGTGTGAGCTTCTTCGTAGTAATTCAGAGCGTTTCTTTTGTTAACATCGATTTCAAGGCTGAACTAATAAAACAGTTGTGCCCTTGTTTCATCTCTGTACTTTGGTGATTTTCTTTACCACGTCCAGTGATTCATCAGCGTTATGTATGGTGTGGTGCGGAAGTCTACTCGTGGGAATATTTGAAGGTTCTGTTGTGTGTACTAGGCTTTAAAATTGTTTTCTGACAATACAAACTAAATTGAATATAAATTTGATCTACTGATTAATCCTAGAGTGGGTTTGATGGCATTCTGTACTGGCATGTAAGTCAATTGTTAACAATGCTTATGGAACTGGTGAAGATGGTGTACCGTAGGTCATATTGAAACACTGTTGCCATAGGTAACATCTGCGTACTTGAACTGCGTGCTTTTTATTTTTAATTAGAGCACCCGTGATCATTTTTGTTTCATTTTGAGTAGTAGTAGATCGCTAGCTTATATTAAGTTGAAATGCAAGTGAGCTTTAAATGGATTTTGTTTTCATGCCTGTTGTCTTACACTCGGAGTGATTTTATTTCGATTTATACTGAAAAATCATCATCTTCCTCAATCCTTTTAGTACTTATTCGCGTCAACGCAAAATTTTCCGGGTTTTAATAGTTTGATGATTTTCAGACTGAAAAATATTAATTCACTTGCACATATAAACGATGTCAGTTGAACCTCCTACCCATGAAGAGATCCAAATAGATGATGAAGTAGAAGAAATTGATGATGAGGAAGAGGATGAGGAGGAGGTTGATGAGGAAGAAGATGTAGATGAAGAGGAGGAGGAAGAAGAAATAGAGGAAGTGACTCATGGTAGGAGCACTGGCAGAGGCCTAACCTTGAAGACACTGGTGAAGGAAGGCATCTTACAGCCTGGCGAGGGACTCATGACCATCAATTACCTGGTAAGGTCATCTTACGATATCTTGCGACTCAATCATGTGATGTTTTGCATCACATGCTTTTATGATGTCTGATATCCTAAAGTCGCATAACATCTTGCACCTAATGTTTTTACACAGAAATGTGTCTCACCATTTTATAGTACCACAGTCTGATAATGCCTTTTGGTTGCTCTTTTGTGATAGCCTGCCTATCATCTTTATGGGGTGTTGTATATTTTACAACATTTGCATTTTATGTTATAATCAAATGGTATTGTAGTTCTCAGACTGCTGGAAGACTTGAATGTTACATCTGCCAGTATACACAGCAGTGAATAGCTGTGTGAATTTGGAAACTATTGCCTTTTCCACCGCATAAATCTTCTGCTGGAGCTGAGAATTTTAAAGGGAAAATTACCTAAAATCTCAATATTTCATATTAAATGAAAAAACTTGATATTTTGCAATTTGCCGACATTCGCAATGCACGTCGTAAATTGCATAGATTACAAGCCTTGTTAAGTCTACTGATCAAAAGGCTTCATGAAGAACTATAGTATATATATTTAATACAGTATGAAATTATCTTACATATGAGCAAGGCATAAATATAGTGATCACCTACTCAAAATGAAACAGTAGGAACATTTGTCAGTAACAATTGCTGCTAAATTCATAGCCAGGGCAATTACTAATATACTTTTCTTAAAATATACGAACAAATCGATTAATTCCCTGCAGTAAATAAAATTTCATTGGCTGCAAATGTTGGGTATACTGATGTACCTTGTCCCTACCTATTTCTTGTATACTTTACTAAAGGCAGCACTCAGGATTGATGGACTCTTAATGTTATCTTATTATTTAATTACAGAACATAATGGGAAAAACAACATGATATGCATACTGACAGTCACATGTTGATTTGTTGATTACATCTTCATCGTCAGTGAATTGCTTCAAGACAGTTTCGTGGTTAGTGCTGCTCTCTGGTGTCTTACTCACTTGCTGAAGTGGGTTGTGTAGTAAAAACTTGTACTAACTTTGTAAATGCTCAATAACAAATCCTAATATAGAATATGCTCTGAAATATATAATTTAAAACATTAACATATTCTTGCTCTTATTAACACTACCCGTAACATTGTCAAGTGAAAATCTATCAAGTGGAGGATGGCATAGGAGTTGTCTCTACTGTATTGTGGATGCTTGCAGAATGATGAGGTTATATTCTTGAAAAATGCTGTACAGGGCAAAAACCCATTTGGTCAACTTGATAATTTATAGAGAAAATTGGGTTAAGGTATTTCAGTTGGAACATTCAGCAGCAGACAAAGTAACACAAATATTCCCTATATAAGTGAGAGAAAATAGGAGCATAGGAACACTGTACAGCAGACAATAACCTTTGGTCACCATGATATATGGAGTTTTATATTTTATTAGTACAGTAATGTAATCTATTCCTGTCTTTAATTGTAAGTTTATAATTATGACTGCATTGTTCATTTCGCTCAAAGTGAATAAGAGAGCGTCTCACCTTCTCACTTTCACATGTGGGGAAGCACAACAGCATTCAGTACTTCCTAAATCATATGGTATAAATGAATTTCATATGACATTATTTGTAAATTAATAAATAACTTAACAGTGTGACTAAAGAGAGATGCAGAAATGATATCCTTTGAAGGGAGGGAGCTAGGGATAGTGGTGTAGCGGCCTCTGAGGTACACCAGACATGTTCATGTACTGGACAAACACCACACTTCCACCCACCCTGTCAGTCTTCCTCTTGTTCTTCATGCCTTCTTATGACTTTTATCTTAAAAAATGATGAGTGAAATGTGAAAAGTTTCTTTTGAAGACAAGAGGGAGGGAGAGAGACAAGTTATTTAAGTTGTAGGAGGGAGGCAGAAAGCTCATTTTATTGTAGGATCGCCACACCACTAGCTAACTCTTGGCTGCTCAAGTCTTATGATGAATGAGTTTCACAGGAAACTTTCTAGGTTATGAACTGTGCTGTAAATCTTATCCTAGTATATGTATTCTACTTGACTTTCATCATTTTCTTGTTTATACCATAGCCAAAGCACATGATCTAATACCTGCATCTTGGCTTTCTAAGCATTTTTCATATGCTCATGGCTTCCATAGTTTCAGCATCTGCATAAAATTTGAGCAAATCAATTTTGTGTGTCACTCATGGTACATGTGTAAATATTAGACTCGTGCACTGCTAACAACAGACCTCCGTGTTATCCTGCAGATTTGGTCAAGTCCACCGTTTTGAATGCAAACAATTTTCCCATTCACCAAAACCAAGTAACACAAAAATCCAGTGCAAACCCATGTTGTACAAAAGTTGACTGTAGACAGAAATTAGGTAGGGATGAAACAGAAAATAGCCTGGTTCATGAGGCCTGGTCCATGAGGCCTGGTCCATGAGGCCTGGTTCATGAGGCCTGGTTCATGAGGCCTGGTCCATGAGGCCTGGTTCATGAGGCCTGGTCTGTTAGGCCTGGTCCATGAGGCCTGGTTCATGAGGCCTGGTCCATGAGGCCTGGTCCATGAGGCCTGGTTCATGAGGCCTGGTTCATGAGGCCTGGTCCATGAGGCCTGGTTCATGAGGCCTGGTTCATGAGGCCTGGTCCATGAGGCCTGGTTCATGAGGCCTGGTCTGTGAGGCCTGGTCCATGAGGCCTGGTTCATGAGGCCTGGTCCATGAGGCCTGGTCCATGAGGCATGGTTCATGAGGCCTGGTTCATGAGGCCTGATCCATGAGGCCTGGTCCATGAGGCCTGGTCCATGAGGCCTGGTCCATAAGGCCTAGTCTGTGAGGCCTGGTCTGTGAGGCCTGGTCCGTGAGGCCTGGTCCATGAGTCCTGGTCTGTGAGGCCTGGTCCATGAGGCCTGGTCCATGAGGCCTGGTCTGTGAGGCCTAGTCCATGAGGCCTGGTCTGTGAGGCCTGGTCCATGAGGCCTAGTCCGTAAGGCCTGGTCTTGGGGCATTGACTCTCAGAACACCCTCCAGGTATGTGCAGGTTATTTATGTAGTATATGTAAGTGTGTATGTGGTGTAGTATATGAGTAAAGGTAGAAAGTTGAAAGTGAACATAGAAAAGAGTAAGGTGATGAGAGTATCAAATGATTTAGATAAAGAAAAATTGGATATCAAATTGGGGAGGAGGAGTATGGAAGAAGTGAATGTTTTCAGATACAGTGGACCCCCGGTTTACGATATTATTTCATTCCAGAAGTATGTTCAGGTGCCAGTACTGACCGAATTTGTTTCCATAAGGAATATTGTGAATTAGATTAGTCCATTTCAGACCCCCAAACATACACATGCAAACACACTTACATAAATACACTTACGTAATTGGTCACGTTGGGAGCTGATCGTAAACCAGGGGTCCACTGTGTTTGGGAGTTGACGTGTCAGCAGATGGATTTATGAAGGATGAGGTTAATCATAGAATTGATGAAGGAAAAGAGGTGAGTGGTGCATTGAGGTATATGTGGAGGCAAAAAATGTTATCTATGGAGGCAAAGAAGGGAATATATGAAAGTATAGTAGTACCAACACTCTTATATGGGTGTGAAGCTTGGGTTGTAAATGCTGCAGCGAGGAGGTGGTTGGAGGCAGTGGAGATGTCCTTTCTAAGAGCAATGTGTGGTGTAAATATTATGCAGAAAATTTGGAGTGTGGAAATTAGGAGAAGGTGTGGAGTTAATAAAAGTATTAGTCAGAGGGATGAAGAGGGTTTGTTGAGGTGGTTTGGTCATTTAGAGAGAATGAATCAAAGTAGAATGACTTGGAGAGCGTATAAATCTGTAGGGGAAGGAAGGCGGGGTAGGGGTCATCCTCGAAAAGGTTGGAGGGAGGGGGTAAAAGAGGTGTTGTGGGCGAGAGGTTTGGACTTCCAGCAAGCATGCGTGAGCGTGTTAGATAGGAGTGAATGGAGACAAATGGTATTTGGGACCTGACGATCTGTTGGAGTGTGAGCAGGGTAATATTTAGTGAAGGGATTCAGGGAAACCGGTTATTTTATATAACCGGACTTGAGTCCTGGAAATGGAAAGTACAATGCCTGCACTCTAAAGGAGGGGTTTGGGATATTGGCAGTTTGGAGAGATATACAGTATTGTGTATTTTTATACGTATATACTTCTAAGCTGTTGTATTCTGGGCACCTCTGCAAAAACAGTGATTATGTGTGAGTGAGGTGAAAGTGTTGAATGATGATGAAAGTATTTTCTTTTTGGGGATTTTCTTTCTCTTTGGATCACCCTGCCTCGATGGGAGACGGCCGACTTGTTGAAAAAAAAAACGTATATAATATATACGTACAGTATATCTTTTTTTCTTCTTTCAACACACTGGCCATTTACCACCGAGGCAGGGTGGCCTAAAAAGAAAACAAAAGTTCCTCTTTTTAAATTTAGTAATGTATACAGGAGAAGGGGTTACTAGCCCCTTGCTCCCGGCATTTTAGTCAACTCTTACAACACACACAGCTTACGGAGGAAGAATTCTGTTCCACTTCCCCATGGAGATAAGAGGAAAGAAGAATAACGATTAATAAGAAAATAGAAGAAAAACCAGAGGGGTGTGTATATATGCTTGTACATGCATGTGTAGTGTGGCCTAGGTGTAAGTAGAAGTAGCAAGACGTACCAGAAATCTTGCATGTTTACAAGACAGAAAAAAGATACCAGCAATCTTACCATCATGTAAAACAATTACAGGCCTTCATTTTACACTCAATTGGCAGGACTATAGTACCTCCCTGGGTGGTTGCATATATACATATGTTCTGGTCACAGAACATATGTAAAAATACAGTATTTGATTGATAAACAAATAACCCACACATAGAAGAGAGGAGCTTACGGCAACGTTTCGGTCCGACTTGGACCATTTGCAAAGTCACACTAACCAGAAGTGAAGCAGGACGGCTATATATAGGCAGGAAGAGGTAGTGGTGATAGTAGTAGTAGTGGTAGTGGTGGTAGTGGGGAATTAAGGAGGAGGAGCCAGTCAAGTACAAAGAAAGGGGAGCACTGCAAGGGAGCTAGGTGCCCACAGAGGGAGAGCAAGTGCACAGAGGTAGGGGGAAGGGGAAGTGATGAAATAAATAATGAAGGAACAGAAACACGTGATAGAAGAAAGAAAGACAAAAAAGGAAAGAGGAAAGGGGAAAAGGGAGAAGAAGAAAAAAAATGAGGAATCAGGTTCAGAACACCCGTGACTTAACCTGATTCCTCAATTTTTTTTTTCTTCTCCCTTTTCCCCTTTCCTCTTTCCTTTTTTGTCTTTCTTTCTTCTGTTGTGTGTTTCTGTTCCTTCATTATTTATTTCATCACTTCCCCTTCCCCCTACCTCTGTGCACTTGCTCTCCCTCTGTGGGCACCTAGCTCCCTTGCAGTGCTCCCCTTTCTTTGTATTTGGCTGGTTCCTCCTCCTTAATTCCCCACTACCACCACTACTACTGCTACTACTACTACCACTACTACTACTACTACCACCACTACCTCTTCCTGCCTATATATAGCCATCCTGCTTCACTTCTGGTTAGTGTGACTTTGTAAATGGTCCAAGTTGGACCGAAACGTCGTCGTAAGCTCCTCTCTTGTATGTGCGGGTTATTTGTGTATCGTTCCAGTCAGGGTATTGTGCCTTTTTTTGTTATTTGATTGATAATATTTTATATGTAGAATTCAAAATTAATTGGATGATAATGATAAGTGAAATAAAAATCAGTATTGATAATAATAAAGTGATAAAGGTTAAAGATATGGTGAACACAATAAAATGTAGAGGGATGAAATCAAGACATGATGCAATTATTAAGATAACAATAAATATGAAAACTTTAGCAATTAAAAAACTTGTTTTAGTGAATTTCTGTACAAGGAATTTCATGACTGAAGTATTAAAGCACACAGTACTTTCCTTTGCTCTGATTGGAATTCATTTAGTGTGTTACATTTTTACATATTGATCTGAGAAGTTACTCCACATTTTTCCCTTTAATTTGCATAGTTCCTCTAGAGGTTCAAACAAATACAAGGAATATCCAAGAAGCATTTGTTTCTAGTATGATGTCTTTGTGTTGCTACAAAGTTTCTGAGCATCAGTATTGTAGTATAATGTCTAAAGATGCAGAGAAAACAGTAATAAAAAAGAATGGTATTAATATTTGGAAGGTTTAGGGATTTAAATAAAGACAGTGTATTGCCTGTACTTAGAGTTGTGCTTTTTTCTGATAGCTGCCTTTGATTAGATGGCAACTGATTGGAAGTGAGTTGCCAAAGTGGATCCCCAGATGCAAATTCCGTGTGTGACATTATGGGAAAATGTTGCAAAAACATAGAATTACTCTGAATCTAAAAATACTTAATACTGAAAATGTTTGGTAAGAAATATGATTATTAAAATGACTTTGATTACTGTGACTCTAAGCAGCTTTCAATACTGTACTGTACTTAAGGAAGGGTGGGACTGTTACAGTTCAGATGTTCATTTAATGTGTTATGTCCAAGTATTTCTGGCAAGTCAGCCATTAAGTAAATAATGAAATTTAGCTGCATTTATTTTACTGAGGATACAACTGCTGTATGAGTAGTTATGAATTCTATTAGTGCACACTTAGACGAAGTATTTTTATTTACGAAATATACTGTGCTGGGTTACACATCATCCATTTTATACAATTTTAACATGATAAGGCTTGATAACTTGGATAAAACCTCCTCTATGCATTTTTAAAGGTTAAAAACCACCTGCCCCAACAATAATTATTCTATAATGTGGTCTCCGTTCCATTTCATGGAATATTTGTACTCTGGGGAATGTTCGCTGTTACTATGTGCTATACCTGTTTAAGCTTATTTCTGATATAATTTTGTTGTAACAAACAAAATATAGTTTATAAGAGAATGTAACACAGTTATGTAATCTTTCAAATAGAAAGTTAAAGATTAATAAAACCACTAGTGAGAAACTAACTATTGAACAGTGAATAAACTGATTATACCTGTTGAACAATGAATAAACTGGTCATAACTGTTGAATAATGAATAAACTAGTCATAAAACTGTTGAGCAATGGAGAGAAACTGGTTATAAAACTGTTGAACAGTGAATACACTGGTCATAACTGTTGAATAATGAATAAACTGGTCATAACTATTGAACAATGAATAAACTGATAAGAACTGTTGAACAATGGATAAACTGATAAGATGTGATTTTGTTTGTTTCTGAACACAGTTAGTTCTGGCATATAAATTTACAATGTTCAGTAACTGAGTGTAATTTAATGGTAGTGATGAGGTGGACATTATTTAGTTAATGTTGGTCATTCACTGATAGGTTGTAATAATGTTTGTAGAATTACCAACAATGTGTTAGGTAAAAGGACACTTGTGCGACTAATACATTTTATTGTGGCAATGTTTCACTCTCTGGGAGCTTCGTCAAGCTTGACAAAGCTCCTGGAGAGTGAAATGTTGCAACAGTAAAATGTTGCATTAGTTGCACTTGTGTCCTTTTACCAAGCGTTGATAGGTTTCATAGTGTATTGAGGGTACGTGTTGGTCTCTGCCCTTCGTAAGTTCTGAGACAACAGTTCAGTAACAGCAAGGTTTGTTAAGATGTTCTCATCAGCTGTGCTTTTTTTTTACACAGTTGAGTTTAGTTATTGTATGGTCTTAGTAAAAAAAAAAAAGTTATATTACTCTAAACTTTTAATAGAAAATGTTACACATTACAAAACTACGAAGTGTTTTTATAGCTTCCATCTTATGTGGTAACGCTCCTGATGTTGAAATAACCAGAATGAAGACAACAGTGACTTTGTAAATGGTCCAAGTCGGACCGAAACGTCATCGTAAGCTTCTCTCTTTTATGTGCGGGTTATTTGTGTATCGTTCCAGTCACGGTATTGTGCCTTTTTTTGTTATTCCCATGGGAATATGAAGATAACTTTGTTTATTTTTTACATATCGGAATACGTATATAAACCTGATTGTGTGTGTTATTCCAAAACTATAATAAATTTTAATTTATATGTTTTGGAAATTAATTTATAAATAAACAGTAGAAATTATTATATGTATGTCTTTTTAAGAAGGTATGGTGGAACCTCTACTTGCGAGTTTAATCCGTTCCATGACCTTGCTCGCAACTGGATTTGCTCGTTTGCAGAGTCAATCTTCCTCATTTAAATTAATTGAAATGCAATTAATCCATTCCATTGGAATTCTGTACTTCAGTAATTTTGCTAATATCAACTCTATGGCTTATTTATCTATCAAAGTTCATCTAATATGACATAACAAACAATATAATAGAAACCTGATATATACTCCAGAATGCATAAAATGTCATTATGTAACAGGTGGCAGTGGTAAACACTGCCATCTAGTGACGGCCTTTTGAAGTCGTCTATTATTATAATTATTATTATGTAGTACATTATTATTATATATGTATTATTATTATATGTATTATATTATTATTATTATTATTATTATTATTATTATTGTATTATATTATTAAACTATTATTATTATACATATGATCATTATTATTATTATTATTGTATTATATTATTAAACTATTATTATTATACATATGATCATTATTATTATTATTATTGTATTATATTATTAAACTATTATTATTATATATATGATCATTATTATTATTATTATTATTATTATTATTATTATTATTATGTTAAGAAGCATCTTTCCATCATACATTGCCCAAGTTTCAATAAGATAGTCCAACACACAAATGAGATACAGTTACCTAGATAAAGATCAGGAGCCCCTCACCAGCGTCAAGGAACCTGCCTTGAGGTCTGCTTGCTTATGGAAATTTTGCTTGCGTATGGAAGCAAAAAATTGACCCATCAACTGCTCGTATTTGGAAAAACTCGCACATGGATGCGCTCGCAAGTAGAGGTTCCACTGTATAAAGTTTTAACTAATGCAAATAGTCATACTTAAGTGTCTTACAGTAATTTCAAAGGCAGCTCAGTGAATCATAATTGATAGTTTATGTTGCATATTTTTCTATTCATTATCTATATATCTTTTGTCCAGTATTAAAAATGTTTAATGCTGCATTTTATTTTTATTGTTGTTGTAAATGCAAAATTAGGCCAAGAGTGGGGCATGTTAGAATGTCATTAGTAAACACACAAATTGGTATGTGTGTGTTGCTGTGTTAAACATTATTTTATATGGAAAAGTAGAGCCTGAAATATTAATTTGCATTTGGTCAAGTTTTGACTGTTAAATTGTCAGGGAGACACTCCAGTAAAAGTCATTCCATTACTTAGTCTAGTCTGTGCAGTATTTTAATTATGAAATTCAATCACTAGAGTAAAAAAATGCATCAAAACAATGGAGTAGCTGTACAATACATGCATATGAAGCATGGAATTTAGTTTTCCTACTAAGAAGATGTCAAGGGATGCTTCATTAGTATTTAAAGGGGACTGATTCAGTTGCTGCTGGCATCAAGCTCTCCACTCAAGTTTCGAAGGCTTTCATGTAATAATAAACTTACGCAATATAGGTGCATATCCTTGAAGTCAAATCCTTTATAAGTAGCTAATACACTTATTAGTTTAGGGTCTCCACAGATTTATCAACTGTGTCTGCTTGTGTAGCATGAAGTGATATTAAATTTACAAGTCAATTTTTCTTTGATCAGTCTGTTCATCTCTGAATGTAAAAGGGAAAGGAGATAGGAATGTGATAAACTTACACTTGAGGTTATTGTATAACATGAAGCACAACAGAAACTATAAGAAACTTTGTTTAAAACAAAATTAAACTTTCTTTAGAAATCCTCACAAATAGTAAGAAAAAATAGGTTTTGGTAATTATTGCTGTTAACTTTAAAAACTTGTGTTCTTATGTCCTCTCTTAACTATTGAATGGTTTCTTGATGCATTGTACCACATTATACTTTTTGACACTCTACTTAACTATAGTAGATTTTTAGTCTTTACTACTGTACTAACCATGACATGATTACTCACATGTATTAGCAGTATCTTCTCAATCTAGTTGGTGAATTAATCAGTCGTATTTGTGTAACCAGGGTAACAAGTTTAAGGGTGACCTGTTACCCGATGGGAGAATTCGGTCACAAGAAACAAATAAGATCTTCGGTACACCCAGTGCATGGGCCATCTATTGTAAGAAGATTGTTAACCCAGACAAGAAATCGGGTTGTGGATGGGCGTCGGTAAGAGCAGTGTCATCAGCAAGATATCATTGTCGTGGCAACTTTGTATATTTTTCTGGAGTTCATTTCGATGTGCTTTATTAATTTATATTGTAATTTTTTATATTATTTCCTGTAGAATGGCATTATTGTGCTGTACTGTATTAGACATTTTTATGGCTGTTATATTTTTGCACGTATTGTAAAGTGTGTGCGTTCGCTCAGACCATTTTTTTATTTTCTTAGTAGAATATTGTTTAATATTTTTAGTAGGCTTTTTTGCATAGTAATGCAATTTATGTAAGCATTTTTTTTATAAATTTGGGCACTTGGGAGTATGGTAATCCATCTTTGTTCATATTTCAACTTCTCTACCAGTAATTACAACAGTATGTGCTCTCTCTAATGGTTATCCATTATCAGGTTTTATAGGAATTATTTGTATTTTTTATACTTTTCTAACATGCATATATATTTTTTTATTCTCTCCATCCATTAGTTCCTCAGATTGTACTAATTAATTTTCATAAACAGTTTATAGACACTTGTCTATAAACAAGACGAGATTTTCTTTTATATACTGTTCATTCACATGGACTGTGTATTTTTTTTGTTTTTTAAACTTTTGTAATACATAGTACATTATGTACAGTAGATGAGGTCATTAAATAATCAATTTTCTTTTTTCTCATTGTGTTAACAGATTTATGACACATGTAAACGTTTGTGTTCCATCATCAGGTACGATACCGTGGAAAGAAATTGGATTCTTACAAGAACAACTGGTACAGGCAGAAGCAGCTTGAATTTGAGAGGGAAGGTGAAGCATTGGGTTAGTATTAGCATAGTTCAAGCTGTGGCATACCTCTGACATATCTGTAACCAGTTTCATACAAGGTTCTGCCTTTGCAGCCTGACCTGGTCAACCAGGCTGTTGCTGATAGCAACCTGCAGGCCTACACAGCCTGGTTGATCTATAATAGTTACCCCTCAACTTAATGGACCACTGTAAGAGGGAAAAGTGGGTGACTGGTAATGGTGTTTGTAGTGGATAGCAGTGAGATTGTTTTGACATCAACATAGCAATAACAATTAATTCTGTAATCAACAGCCTGTGTCCATTGTTTCCAAATCAGTTAACCCAGCAGATTTTGTCCCATAATTCCAAAGTTTGTTAAATTGGGGTCTGTAATAATAGTAATAAAATTTTCAATAGACATTAGAGTTACTAATATAGGTTAAAGGAGATCGTGGTTTAGTTTCCTCTTGAAAACTTTCAAACTAAACGCAGACTTAGCAGGAAAGTAGAAAGTACATAAGAGGGAGAGAGTTTATATTTTAATGTCTTTTATTATGCATCTCAAACCCATCCCATGAGTGCTAGTCAAAACATTACACAGGTACATACTTTTGAAATGTTGTCAAGTCTTATCTTCATAGTATTGTAGTTTATTATTGTTACACTATACAGAGTCATCCCTCGGTATCCACGGGGGATTGGTTCCAGGACCCCCTGCAGATACCAAAATCTATGGATGCTAAAGTCCCACATATAAAATAGAATAGTATTTGCATATAGCCTATGCACATCCTCCTGTATACTTAAAATCATCTCTAGATTATTTTTAATAAATAATGCAATGTAAATAGTTGTTATACTGTATTGTTTAATGAATAATGTTGTGAATTAAGGTCATCTATTGCCCTAGTAGGTTTAGTGCTTTGTTTTGATTATAATAAAAGGTCATCTGTTCATTGCAGATGAAGAAGAGATGACTGACAGTGACAGTGACGGACCTCACGAGCAGGAGATTGTTGAGTTTGAGTTAATTGGCAACAGACATCCCAACCAGTAAGTAAATAAGGTGTTAGGTTAGGTAAGGTTTATCAGGAAACAGGACAAGTGTTTCCTGATGCCGGTCTTAGTCTGATGAACCACAGCTGGAGCTTTTGGTCACCTGACTGAGGCCTTTTGCTGGCTTACTGGTCCACCCCTTTTAAAAATTATGGTTAAGATTATAACCATTTAGTAATGAGGTGTTATGTCTCCCTGATTTTTTTATTTAAATCAAGGGAGATGGAGAATGAGATTCAGATTTAATCCAAAGAAAGGTAGGATCACTCCAGTTTCTTGAATCAAGTCTTTCACTGGCATAAGGGAACCTTCCTTGAGGGGTGTATTTGATGCAAAATTTCCTATATTAAATGCTGTAGAAATATTGATTGCTGATTGGAGGAGGCAGGGTCGGATTAAGGCATGGGTTTTAGGGGCTGCAGCCCAGGGGCCTCCACCACCTGGAGGGCCTCCAGAAATGTTCTCAACAACTTACAACAATTTACTGATGTTTGGAGAAATTTGTTTCCAAGAAATTACACAAAGCAAATGTTTGAACTTTGTGGTTAGCCTTGTAAAAATATATTTATCATTTCTTTAACTTTTTTCTCTTGAAAATATCACTGGGTGGAGGACATATGTCTAATGAACTGAGAATTTAATAACTTAGCTTAAAAAGCAACAAATTAATGGCTTTTCATACAGTATCTTTGTTTTTGTAATAGCCATGCATTTCTAGCAACATAGTTATTCAAGGAATGATGGTGAATGTGTTTCTTTTTGTATCAGTCTACCTTTCTGGGAGATAGCCTGTGCATTGAAAATATATATTCTCAGTATGTGTTGAGTAGGCAATTAAACCTTACCAAATAACCGTACCACTGCACTTTTATTGTATTAAAGCAATTTATGAGTTTTACGGAGTGACATGCAGAAAAAATATTTTATATAACATAGTTCCAGGATTGAACTGAAAGCGAACGTGTTTTCCTGTCAGTCAGGCAGTGGCCAGGACAGAAGCAGATGAGAGGTGTGTTTAGTTCAGTACGAGTTGGTGGTGATGGAGGTAAAGTCATGTTTGGGCGGTAGTTTGAGTAAGTAATTTTGGTAAGTTTTTTTAGTGTATACGACTATAGGCATTTGTGTTCTTATGTTTATTTATAAGGCCCTGGTATGCAGAGGCCTGTTTATGTATATGGTGTTTTGCCTGCCGTTAATTAGTCTACTAGGCAGAAGTGAAGAGGGGATGTGTATGTCATGGAGCCTCCCTGATGATTTATTTTGTTTAACTCGTTAGTAGCAGTGTGCTAGTGAGCTAATGTGAACTGGAGTCTGGTGGTTTTTTGGAGTAGATTGTAAGTTGTATGTAAGTTACTATTATTATAATAGAGATATTTTTATGTAAAGTAAAAGGACACAAGTGCAACTTGTGTCCTTTTACTTTACATATTGTCAGTAATTCTACCAACATATATACAGATATAAAAGAGATCATAGAGATAAAAGAGAGTGCAAAAATTATAGGGGGATAAGTCTGTTGAGTATACCTGGCAAAGTGTATCGTAGAGTTATTATTGAAAGAATTAAGAGTAAGACAGAGTATAGGATAGCAGATGAACAAGGAGGCTTTAGGAAAGGTAGGGGGTGTGTGGACCAGGTGTTTACAGTGAAACATAAGTGAACAGTATTTAGATAAGGCTAAAGAGGTCTTTGTGGCATTTATGGATTTGGAAAAGGCGTATGACAGGGTGGATAGGGGGGCAATGTGGCAGATGTTACAGGTGTATGGTGTAGGAGGTAGGTTACTGAAAGCAGTGAAGAGTTTTTACGAGGATAGTGAGGCTCAAGTTAGAGTACATAGGAAAGAGGGAAATTATTTCCCAGTAAAAGTAGGCCTTAGACAGGGATGTGTGATGTCATCGTGGTTGTTTAATATATTTATAGATGGGGTTGTAAGAGAAGTAAATGCGAGGGTCTTGACAAGAGGCGTGGAGTTAAAAGATAAAGAATCACACATAAAGTGGGAGTTGTCACAGTTGCTCTTTGCTGATGACACTGTGCTCTTGGGAGATTCTGAAGAGAAGTTGCAGAGATTGGTGGATGAATTTGGTAGGGTGTGCAAAAGAAGAAAATTGAAAGTGAATACAGGAAAGAGTAAGGTTATGAGGATAACAAAAAGATTAGGTGATGAAAGATTGGATATCAGATTGGAGGGAGAGAGTATGGAGGAGGTGAATGTATTCAGATATTTGGGAGTGGACGTGTCAGCGGATGGGTCTATGAAAGATGAGGTGAATCATAGAATTGATGAGGGGAAAAGAGTGAGTGGTGCACTTAGGAGTCTGTGGAGACAAAGAACTTTGTCCTTGGAGGCAAAGAGGGGAATGTATGAGAGTATAGTTTTACCAACACTCTTATATGGGTGTGAAGCATGGGTGATGAATGTTGCAGCGAGGAGAAGGCTGGAGGCAGTGGAGATGTCATGTCTGAGGGCAATGTGTGGTGTGAATATAATGCAGAGAATTCGTAGTTTGGAAGTTAGGAGGAGGTGCGGGATTACCAAAACTGTTGTCCAGAGGGCTGAGGAAGGGTTGTTGAGGTGGTTCGGACATGTAGAGAGAATGGAGCGAAACAGAATGACTTCAAGAGTGTATCAGTCTGTAGTGGAAGGAAGGCGGGGTAGGGGTCGGCCTAGGAAGGGTTGGAGGGAGGGGGTAAAGGAGGTTTTGTGTGCGAGGGGCTTGGACTTCCAGCAGGCATGCGTGAGCGTGTTTGATAGTGAATGGAGACGAATGGTTTTTAATACTTGACGTGCTGTTGGAGTGTGAGCAAAGTAACATTTATGAAGGGGTTCAGGGAAACCGGCAGGCCGGGCTTGAGTCCTGGAGATGGGAAGTACAGTGCCTGCACTCTGAAGGAGGGGTGTTAATGTTGCAGTTTAAAAACTGTAGTGTAAAGCACCCTTCTGGCAAGACAGTGATGGAGTGAATGATGGTGAAAGTTTTTTTTTTCGGGCCACCCTGCCTTGGTGGGAATCGGCCAGTGTGATAATAAAAAAAATAATAATAATTTTATATAGGTGAGTTTTTGTCCTTCCTAATAATAATTAATATTGTTTAATATATGAGTACATGCTGGCCCAAGGTTCGCTGTGTTTTCAGAGTAATTTTATATCCCCTAGACAGCAGTGTGAGCAGCCTTTAGGAGCCAGGAACATTTTATTTAGGAGCAGGAACATTTTATTTAAGTTACGACATCAAAGTCGTAACAATGGGTTAATTTTGAGTTGTACCAGTCTTTTTGTTGTAACTTAATCAAATTGAAATTGTACAAATTACATACAATTCTATGATCTTTTCAGTGACATGAACACAATGGTCGAATTAACTTCGTTCCAGTCTTTGGGACGAATGCAACCCTTCACCGTTACTATGTCATCATCGGCCATGGCTATGATCGATATTCATGCTCACCTGACTACATCAGAAGTTGTAGGATACTTGGCTGGACAGTGGGATGTCACTAATCACAGTAAGTAACTGACTAATGCTTAAGACAGTGACAGGTACTTGTAAATCTTGGACAGGAGAATTAGCAAAACTAATTATAATTATGAGAAGTGCTAAATCCATAGGGATCATATAGCACTTGAGGAGTGGGAAAAATCAGTTTTGATGCAAGAAAGGGATGGGTAACTTCACTTCCTTGGATCAAGATCCTTTCATCAAAACAGAGTAAAACAAAACCATGTTTGTGTATCTGTAGTAATAATTTTTGCTGAACTGTGTTCATTAAAGGTTCAATTATCAAACGGAATCATCAGTAACTTTCAATCATTATGGAAGCCTTTTAATTTTCTCACCTTCCTCTTAGTACTTTTTTGACCTCTTTTTTTTTTTTTTTAAGTTTTCCTTATTTTTTTTCTGTGTTTGTGGTACTTCATAAGGCAACTCTCATCTATTCCACGTGTTCTTCTTTCTCAGTGCAAACAAGTGGTAACTGCCATGCTTTTGTCATAACTACAAGTATGTAGATTCTTCAACATATGTTAAAAGTTTTTCTCAGTAGTTTTAACTCGTATACTGCATATGTGGATATAATTAGTGACTGAAATGTTTAGAGAAGCTTTGTTATATATATATTGTTAAGTACTTTCTTGATAATGCTCTTACTGATTCATTGTTCACAGACTTGATAGTTTCTCATGCGTTGCCAGTGCGGTGCCGTTTAGGTGATGGAGAAAAAGGCCGAATTGTTGAACAGGCATTATATGCTGAGATGGAAAAACTTAATTTGTCCCTCGTCGGATGGTAAGTATAAGCAAGAAGTAAGTTTAATGCATATTTTTTTGTCTTTTTTATATTAATGACATTTATTAAATTTGTCTTTCTCATTGTGAATAGTAGTAAGGCATGTCTGTTACTGATCATGTGTTTTGTAAACAAATCCCATGACAAGTATTCAAATTATAATACAGTACTAGATGATTTTTATTTAATCATACCTAGTCCATTGTAGTAGGTTGGTAGACAGAAACCGCCCAGGGAGGTACGTACTACCGTCCTGCCAAGTGAGTGTAAAACGAAAGCCTGTAATTGTTTTACATAATGGTAGGATTGCTGGTGTCCTTTTTTCTGTCTCATGAACATGCAAGATTTCAGGTACGTCTTGCTACTTCTACTTACACTTAGGTCACACTACACATACATGTACAAGCACATATATACACACCCCTCTGGGTTTTCTTCTATTTTCTTTCTAGTTCTTATTCTTGTTTATTTCCTCTTATCTCCATGGGGAAGTGGAACAGAATTCTTCCTCCGTAAGCCATGCGTGTTGTAAGAGGCGACTAAAATGCCAGGTGCAAGGGACTAGTAACCTCTTCTCCTGTATATATTACTAAATGTAAAAGGAGAAACTTTCGTTTTTCCTTTTGGGCCACCCCGCCTCGGTGGGATACGGCCGGTGTGTTGAAAGAAAGAAAGACCTAGTCCATGATTAACTGTTGGGCAGATATGTTAATATTATTTTAATTTCAGTCTATCTGTAGGCAGAAAATTACTTCTAATTATCTGGCATGGCAGTCTATAGTCTTATTAACACTTTACTCTTCTGTACAGAATTTACAATATTTTTTGGTGTAATACCCTTCAAAGGGGTACCTTAGTGATAGTAAAGGGTTCCTAATACAAGTAATTGGAGCTACAGTACCATATTTTATGGTGAACAAGACATGCCCAGTGTTGAGGATCCTTCTCCCCTTTCTGATCATTTTTTTTGTTTTTATCCAAAATTTGGCCTAATGGTACTTTGGCCTCCAAGACACCAGGTAAATTTTTGAGACATTTTGGGAAAAAGTAGCATCTTCGATGCCGTAAAATACAGTATCTTTCCCTTCCTGGGATTGAACCTGGTTGCTTAAACCCTGTACTATATAATTCATGGGTTTAGCAGTATCCCGTTAATACAGTGGAACCTTGTTTTTCGGCTGCTGCGTTTACCAGTTGATTCGTATTTAGGCCGGTTTTTCGACAGAAATTTGCTCCGTATTTTGACTGTTACTTTGTATATCGGTTGTATTAGACACGTCAACCCAGGATGCCACGCGTAGGCGAGTCAGTCTCCCTTTGTCTGTCAGCGAGTGAGTATATACTCCATGCATTCATCCAAACATTTCCTTAAAATCCATTGTTTTTGGTGTTTTTTTTATTAAATGCGACTGTAAAATGAGTCACCATGGGATGTATGGCAAAAACAAATCAACTATCACCTCTATCCTAGCAAAGAAAGAATAAATCAAGGAAGCTGATGTGGCTTGTTTATTAAATGTGACTGTGAAATAAGCCACCATGGGCAGGGAGTGTAGCAGGCATGCAGGGAGTGTAGTATGGAGGCAGGGAGTGTAGCAGGGAAACTGGGAGTGTGGAAGGGAGGCAGGGAGTGTAGCATGGAGGCAGGGAGTGTAGCAGGGAAACAGGGAGTGTGGAAGGGAGGCAGGGAGTGTAGCAGGCAGGCAGGGAAGTAACCCCAGAGAGGTCTTTGATACCTGAAGTCCTTTTGGAGGGGGATTCCCCTTCCAAACAATAATCAGTCCTCCCTCTCTCCTTAAGCCATAAGCCAACAAGTCTTCAATAAAGGTATGTAATAGTGATTTAAATGTTTGTTTATTTATTTTATTTAGTTCTCATTGTTTTGTGTACATAAAACTATAATTAATCCTCAAAAAATTTATTTTTTGTGAATATTTTTGGGTGTCTGGAACAGATTAATTGTATTTACATTACTTCTTATGGGAAACATTGCTTTGAACTTAGGCCAACCTTCTGGAATGGATTATGGCCAAAAAATGAGGCTATGAGGCTCCACTGTATGTTGTTCAGGTGTCAGGTGCAGTAGCACTGTACATCAATGAATTTTCAATTGCATGTTAGATTGTTGGTAGGATACATTTTTGTGTACATTTTAGCTTTATAGTTTTGATGACAATTGTAATAATGTTGGTAGAATTACTGACAATATGTAGAGTAAAAAGACACAAGTGCAACTAATGTGACATTTTTATTGTGGCAATGTTTCGCTCTCCAGGAGCTTTGTCAAGCCATTACAAACAGTACACCCTCCTCAGTGAACACATTTGTGTATGTAGGAACGACAACCTGAACAACGCCTGCATACAACACCGAAATCCCACCAGTCATCTCATGAAATTTAGGGACACCCAATTAGCGATCAAAGAAACTAATTTCTGCAGACGCAAGTGCCTTGAATCATCACTAATCACTGTTTCTGATACAATTAAACAAAGCAAAGGCAGCTTCACCATCTCTGAAGTCTTAGCAAGAATCTTCCTGAAAACAGTAAACCCTGCCATCACAGTCTCTCCTGCTAATACTACACAAGCACATTACAGAGAATGAACATTGAAACAGGCCTTCTCTATCCAGCCTCCTATAGAAATATTTGTCTAACCTATTGTTATGTTACCCAAGTTATAGCTTTTATATCCTTTTACGCATGTGCAAGTTAATTGTTCTACCATATTGTATTACTGCTGCTACTACTACTAATACAACTTATATCACTACTACTATTACCACTAGTATTGTACCTCACTCTGAGCCTATATATACCCTCTGTATCCATGCACTATTTTTAACAGCTTGACAAAGCTCCTAGAGAGAGAAACGTTGCCACAATAAAAATGTCACATTAGTTGCACTAGTGTCCTTTTACTTTACATGATGATGTAATTGTAAGTTATGATAAGGGCAGACAAATATTCAGTGAGGAAGGAAGATGTAAGATCATTTTAATAATGACCATATTTTTTCCCATTTATGAAAAACAAACCTCTTCAAGGGGGGCTCCTTGGCGTGGTGAAGAGGCTCTTGGTCTGAGGAATTAGACCTGTCGGTCTCCTTCCTCAGACCGAACCTAATTACCCCCCAATCCCCCCTTCCCTATCCCATCCTCCCCTTTTCCCTTTCCTCCTCCCCCTCCCCACCCTTCCCTTTTGCCCTTCCTCTTTTTGGCCTTTGGGATTTTTCCCACAGGCGCGCTAGTTCCTAGGTAGGGAAAAGGGTACCAGGGTCCATCCCATTCCGTTGAGGTTCTTGGTGGTGGCGTAGTTTGCCGTGGAATCTGGATCGCCTGGGGATGTCCCGATCCCTCTCCGGTATCCCGGAGAGTGGCTTTGGGTGTCTTTCGTGTGACGGGTATATCTCTGGAAGCCACCTTTCGGATTCCGGGGGTGGTGGCTGAAGGAGGTATGCTTTGTGGAGGATATCCGGCCACCCTCTCTTTTGTCCACCGAGGTAGCTCGGTAGATGTGAGGTTGCTATCCCGGATTCCTAGTTTATTGGCATGATGGGTAGGGTATGGCACGGGTTCCATGCTGCATCTACACTGCTTGCGGTGCTGAGGTCCTCTTGGGCGCGGAGGGAGATTTCTGGCCCTTTCATTCCTCCTAGGAACTATCCCTCCCCAGTCCCCCCTTTTTTTTATTATTTTTTTTTATTTTTATTTTATTTTCTTCTTTCTTTTTTTTTTCTTAAAAACAAAAAGAAAGAAGTAACCTAACCATGGCAGCCTTAGTCCATGAACCTGATTCCCCCGGGCCCCTTCTTGATACCGCACCCCGCCTCGTCTTTGGACCACTCTTCGGACACTCCTCATGCCTCTGTACCTCTTGCCGGTGCTGTTTCCTCACCTGCTTCAGGTACTGAGGTCTCACCTGACTCCTTTGATTTATCTGACCTCCACTCTCCTTTGATTATGCTTCCGGCCTCTCCCTCTACGGTGCGGCAATTTTCGAATCGCCGGCCCGTTCCGCGTCGGACCAATTCTGGTCCCACGCCTAAATGCCAACGACAGTTACCTGCTGATGATACTTCACCTTCTCGTTCTTCTCAGAAAAGATCAACACGTCCTGCACTCCCTTTCCACGCTCAGTTTCAGACTGCACAATGGACTAAATTCTTCACTTTACGACCAGCTTCCTCTACCGCCTATCTTTCCGACCACAGTATTGGCAAGGCACTCCTGTGCCATGTTGGTAAAGATATTTCTTTTCATGCTCTTAAGAGCGGTACATGCATCATCACTGTACAGAATGCTACCCAAGCTCATGATCTTTCTCTTCTTTTCCATATAGATACTGTTCCTGTCACTATTGAAAAACATCATTCCCTCAATTCTTGTAGTGGTACCGTCATTCTGCCGCATACCATAGTTCAACAAAATTTCCAGACATGTGGCAATGACATTCTTGAACAGCTGGAACTCCAAGATCTCCCAATCCTCAAGGTAGACACTTATGTTCTTCCTGCCTGCGGGCGGAGACGATACCCTAGCAATGTGGCTCGTTTAACTTTTGACAGCCGTGAACTCCCATCCTCAGTTTATGTGGCAGGACATCGGTTGCAAGTTCGAAAGGTGATCCCTACACCGCAGCAGTGTAGAAATTGCTGGCGATTTGGCCATCCAGCTAAATATTGCAGATCCATAGCCGAATGCCCAGTCTGTGGTGCCGATGACCATTCTAATACGTCTTGCAATCGACCTCCCTCTTGCCTTAATTGTCATGAGGCTCACCCTTCATACTCTTGCCGTTGCCAAGTCTACTTAAATGAGTGGGAAATCCGTTACCTCAAAGAGGCAGAAGGTCTCCCTTATGCCATGGCAGTTTCTCATCTCCGCCTCCGAGGGAGACTACCTCATGTTTCTTATTCCCGTATTTCAAAACGTCCCCCCACTTCTGGGGTCCCATCTTCTGCAGCCTCCTCTGTGGTTACCTCTCCCATAGTCACTCCTGTATCTAATTCTTTTGCTGTCCTAGGCTCAGACGTCCCTACTTCAATGCCTCAGTCTGTTCACACTTCTTCGTGTTCTCCCTCACAAGCCTCAGTATCGACGAGACTTCGTACGACACCTCCTCCCAATCGTCCCTCTACTTCTCAGAAGTCAAAAAAAGGTCCTTTAACCCCTCCTTCCCTAATTCCACCTCCTCATTTTACCTTCCCTGTCTCTGTACTGGGTTCTTCCCCTCTCACTGGCTCTGTTACAAGTGTAGAGGTTCACCCTCCTCCTCGTACTATACCTACCTCCCCTGTTCCCTCCCAGGTATCCTCTTCTACCACCTCCCAGGATTCTGCCTCTGCCCCCTTCCACGCTTCTTCTCCAGTTCCCTCCACCCTTTTGCCCCCCCCCTACCTTGGTACAGTCCATTACCTTTCCAATCTTTATTCATCCTCCCCCTACCATCTCCAATATTGTCTCCCATACGACGTCTCTGAATTCTGAAACACTTGAAGCAATCTCTGAATATATTGCAGAGACCAAACCATCAGTGGACACTGATCCACCCTCTGTTCCTTCTCTCTCCTCTCCTCCATCTGCGCAACTCCTTTCTTCACAGTGCACCGTTCCTTCGCTGCTTGAACGTTTTCCGCTGCCTCCGCATGCGGACTTTTCTAACCCCTCTAGTCCGTAGGAACCCTTACCTGCGGATTTCAAGTACAGTATATCTTTATCATTGCCAATCATGGCCTATTTACAGTGGAATATACGCGGCCTCAGGGGTAATCGGGGTGAGCTTCAGATGTTACTCTCCCAGTTTTCCCCTGTTGGTGTTTGCTTACAGGAACCAAAATTACACTCTGCTGTTATCTCTCCCATCTCAGGCTATAATTTATTGTATTCGTCAGATCCTTTTCCTGATGGGACCTTTAATGAAAGTGCCCTTCTTCTACGCAATGATATTCCGTACCATCAGCTATTTGTTCGTACTTCGCTGCATTACACAGCACCCTGTATCCACTTGCATAGGTGGTATACGCTCTGTTCTTTATATCTCTCTCCTTCTCGAGCATTATCTATTCCAGATATTGCCTTTCTTGTTTCGTCATTACCGCCACCGATTCTGTTACTAGGCGATTTTAATACCCATCATTTCCTCTGGGGGGGGGTCTCACTGTGATTCCTGTGGCATTCAGTTAGAGGCTTTTCTTGCCACCCACCCCCTCCATGTTTTAAATACAGGTACTCGCACCCATTTTGATCCTCGGACTCACTCTCTCTTGCATCGATCTTTCAGTCTGCTCTTCCTCTGCCACATTAGACTCCACTTGGTCTGTTCTCCCGGACTTACATGACAGCGATCATTTCCCAATCATTCTTACTTCCCCTTCATATTCACCACCTCTTCGCATCCCACGCTGGCAATTTGATCAGGCAAATTGGAACCTTTGCTCACACCTAACTGTTTTTAGAGAGGTTCCTTCTTCGTCCTCCATTGATGAGCTTTTACACCTCTTCTCATCCTCCGTTTTAACCGCCGGTTCTAATTGTATACCCCAAACTTCGGGCAGGCATTCTCAGAAATGCGTGCCTTGGTGGTCTCCTGCTTGTACTCGTGCAGTACGTTTGAAACGCGCTGCATGGGGCAGGTACCAGTACAATAGAACCACGGAGAGACTTCATGATTTTAAGCAGAAGCTTGCAATCGCTCGCCGTGTCATCCGTGACGGTAAACGCACTTACTGGCGAGATTATGTCTCCACCATCACCTCTGCTTCCTCTATGAGTGCAGTCTGGAAAAAAGTACGAAAACTGAGTGGTAAATATTCTCCTGACCCGGCTCCTGTTCTGCAGGTTGCCGGTGTTGATATAGCAAACCCACTAGATGTTGCCAATGAAATTGGCAATCATCTGGTCCGTATTTCTCAGGGACTCCATCTATGCCCCTCGTTTCTTTCCTCAAAGTCTGCCAGAGAGTTAGCACCCTTGGACTTTTCTTCTCTCAGAGAAGAACAATATAATGTGCCTTTTACACTTCAAGAACTAGAGGCAACACTCTCAGCTTGCCGATCATCGGCAGCTGGGCCCGACGACATTCACATTCGTATGCTACAACATTTACATCAGTCAGCCCTTGCAGTCCTATTACGCCTTTACAATCTAATTTGGTCACAAGGAGTTCTTCCACAGCTGTGGAAATCTGCCATTGTTCTCCCTTTCCGCAAACCAGGCACTACGGGACATGTTGATAAATTAGACACATGTGCAACTCTTGGGTATCTTTATTGAGGAAACGTTTCGCCACACAGTGGCTTCATCAGTCCATACAAAGGAGAATCTTGAAGAACAGGAGGAGAATGAGGTAATCAGTCCCTCAACCTTGAGTCGATGTGGTCAGTCCATCAATCTTGAATTCAAGATTGATGGACTGACCACATCGACTCAAGGTTGAGGGACTGATTACCTCATTCTCCTCCTGTTCTTCAAGATTCTCCTTTGTATGGACTGATGAATCCACTGTGTGGCGAAACGTTTCCTCAATAAAGATACCCAAGAGTTGCACATGTGTCTAATTTATCAACATGTCGGTTCTCTGAACCATTCATCTACAAACTACGGGACATGAAGCCTCCCACTATCATCCCATTGCTCTTACCAGTGCAGTTTGCAAAGTGATGGAACACCTGGTAAATAGACGTTTAGTGTGGTATTTAGACACACACAATAGTCTCTCTACTCGTCAATATGGCTTTCATAAGGGACGTTCTACCATAGACCCCTTATTACGCTTGGATACGTATGTTCGTAGTGCCTTTGCGAATAACTGGGCTGGAGTTTTGAGACTCTCTGACCGCGGGTTCAATCCCGGCCGGGGTATGGTTTAACCACTCAGTTATTGCCATATTTTTTGACCTTGAGAAGGCATATGACACAACTTGAAGGTATAATATTTTAGCCCAAGCCCACTCCTTAGGCCTTCGAGGCAATCTACCATCCTTCCTTAAGAACTTTTTAACTGACAGTCATTTCCGTGTTTGGGTTAATAATGTGCTCTCCCCAGACTTTATCCAAGCTGAAGGTGTCCCCCAGGGATGTGTTCTGAGCACAACACTTTTTCTCCTTGCTATTAATAATTTGGCCTCTAGTCTTCCATCACATATTTGGTCATCACTCTATGTTGATGACTTCGCTATTGCCTGTGCAGTAGCTGACTGTCACCTCATTACAGTTTCTCTCTGGCATGCGGTCGACCGTGTTTCCAATTGGGCCACCGCACATGGGTTTAAATTTTCCAGCACCAAAACCCACCAAATTACTTTCACTAGACGCTCTGTCATCTCCGATCATCCTTTGTACCTCTATGGCTCCCGTATACCTGAGCGTGATACAGTCAAGTTTCTGGGCCTCCTCTTTGACTGTAGGTTATCCTGGAATCCTCACATTACCTCTCTGAAGGCAACTTGTCACAGCCGGCTGAACCTTCTTAAAACCCTTGCTCATCTTTCATGGGGAGCTGATCGTCGAACCCTCCTTCGCCTACATTCCACCCTCATTTTATCGAAACTTGATTATGGTGACCAGATCTATTCAGTGGCATCTCCTGCTGCTCTCTGTAGCCTTAACCCCATTCATCACCAAGGATTACGTTTATGCCTTGGTGCTTTTCACTCTTCCCCTATCGAGAGCCTCTATGCAGAAGCGAACGTTCCATCCTTATCCGATCGCCGTGATGCCCATTGCCTTTGCTACTATGCACTCTCTCATGATCTCCGCAATCCTTCCATTTATAGAATGGTCACTGATATTAGTAGACATTCTTTATTTGTTCGCCGCCCCTGTTTACTCCGTCCCTTCTCTCTTCGCCTTCATTCGCTCTTGTCTTCTCTTCAATTACCACCTTTCTATGTTCATGTAGCATCTCACTTTTCCCTACCCCCCTGGGAAGTTCTAGCTGTTCGAGTCTGTGCTTTCTCTCTCCCTTGCTCGAAAGCCCAACTGTCTACGGTCGCTTCCCGCTCTCTTTTTCTTGACCGCTTCCACTCTCATTCTCATGCCATTGCTGTGTACACAGATGGCTCTAAGTCTTCTGACGGCCTAGGATTCGCAGCAGTGTTTGCGGACAGCGTCATACGAGGGCATTTACTATCTTCGGCTAGTATTTTTACTGCTGAAATGTATGCTATCCTTGCAGCACTTATCCGTATTGCATCTATGCCTGTGTCATCATTTGTGGTTGTCTCAGACTCCCTTAGTGCTTTACAGGCTATACAGAAATTTGATACACCTCACCCCCTAGTCCTCTGTATCCAACTTTGGCTACGCCACATCTTTACCAAGCATAAAGATATTGTTTTTTGTTGGGTCCCTGGTCATGTTGACGTACAGGGCAATGAACAGGCAGACACTGCTGCGCGGTCAGCAGTACATGACCTACCAGTTTCATGTAGAGGTATTCCATTTATGGACTATTTTGCTGCAATATCTTCCCACCTTCACACCCGTTGGCAACAACGTTGGTCTACTATGCTCGGCAACAAACTTCAATCTATTAAACCGAGTATAGGTTACTGGCCGTCTTCTTATCACCAGTGTCGATGTTGGGAAACTACTCTCTCCTGTCTTTGCATTGGCCATACTCGTCTTACTCATGGAGAGGCGCCCTGCTCCTCTCTGTGAGAATTGCCAAGCTCCATTATCAGTCAGCCACATTCTGTTGGACTGCCCACTTTATCAACGAGCACGCAGGATTTATCTCCGTCGTCGTCTTCGCTCCGCTGCTCTCTCTTTACCTTCTCTTCTCGCTGATGGACCCACCTTTCATCCGGACTCTCTCATTGACTTTTTGACAACAACTGACTGACTTCACAAATTCTGATGCCTTCAGCACTTTCTACTTCAATCTCTTGCTACCCTCTACCCCCGTACTATCCCCTGCCCCACTGTTTTCTGTAACCTACTGATCATCCCTCCTCCCTTCTGCCATCCAATACCCTCGCTTCCTTCCCTACCCTGCAGCGCTGTATAGCCCTTGTGGCTTAGCGCTTCTTTTTGATTATAATAATAATAATATGAAAAACAAAACAGTTATTGAAAAAGGATATATAAAAGGTTCTTTTATTAATAGACTATTATAATAATATAAAGTAAAACATGAACTTCTTATGTCTTTTTAATTATTGTTACAAATAGGATTACAAGTATTAATGATAAAGGCTAAACAAAGGATAGTATGACCCTTAAGGGTTTAAAGCTTGGTTATGATTAAATAAACAGGATAAGATCTTGAAGACTAGAGGTGTTGAGGGTGTAATAGTAATGATCAGAGCTACTGGGTAGTGCACTGATGGAGTGTACTAAGCTTCACAAGGGGTCCAGCAATTATGGTGGTGGAACATACTGTATGTACAGCTAGTGGGTGGCAACTGATGTTGCAGTATTGACTTTAGTGAGAGAGTATGTTTTGAACTATCAGTTTTTAATAGGCATCATAGTCAAGTAACAAGAGTACAATAAAGACTGGCACTTGACTACACTGTCAGATGTGGATATACAGGCAGTTGACTTCTAGAAATTTGAAGGTGGCTGTTGCCTTGTACTGGCACTTGTAGTTAACAGCTCCATTGTTTCATGATTCATAACTAGGCAAGTTCTATGGTCTGGAAAAAAAAAATATATTAGGAAGTTTGTATGTGATATAGAAAAATACCAATACTGAATTAACCATTAATTTTTTTCAGGTATCATTCACACCCATTCTCCCCACCTCTTCCCTCACTGCGTGATATAGATTCACAGTTGGAGTACGAGTTGAAAATGAAAGGCTCAAATGATGCAAGCTACACTCCATGTATTGGAATCATAATTTGTAAGTTACATTTTTATATTTCCGTATCATTACAGTTGCTGTATTAGGTCTGATATTTTACTTATTATACAGGAAAATTTGTCAAACATGTTTAAAAAAAATGTCATTTTGTATAGCACCTTATGTACGAGGTGGAGGCCAGGGGACAACCACGAGTGGATTTTGGGTAATGCCGCCACCAGAACATAAGCCTCAGGAATACGGACGACCCATGAGCATCCAGTTTACCATAGTACAGGATGCTTTCATACCAAAGGATGCACTCTGTCATGTGGTGAGTTAGTTATTTGTATTACTGCAATTCTCTCCTCTGTTATGAAAATAAGACATTAGCTACATATTATTTTGTAAACTGCACATATCTTAAAATATATAAGCAGATGTTGACAGATCAGTAGACAGAAAACCCTCTCATATTATTATTATTATTATAATCAAAAAGAACAGCTAAGCCACAAGGGCTATACAGCGCTGCAGGGTAGGGAAGGAAGCGAAGGTATTGGATGGCAGAAGGGAGGAGGGATGATCAGTAGGTTACAGAAAACAGCGGGGCAGGGGATAGTACGGGGGTAGAGGGTAGCAAGAGATTGAAGTAGAAAGGGCTGAAGGTATCAGAATTTGTGAAGTAAGTCAGTTGTTGTCAAAAAGTCAATGAGAGAGTCTGGATGAAAGGTGGGTCCATCAGCGAGAAGGGAAGGTAAAGAGAGAGCAGCGGAGCGAAGACGACGACGGAGCTAAATTCTGCGTGCTCGTTGATAAAGTGGGCAGTCCAACAGAATGTGGCTGACTGATAATGGAGCTTGGCAATTCTCACAGAGAGGAGCAGGGCGCCTCTCCGTGAGTAAGACGAGTATGGCCAATGCGAAGACGGGAGAGAGTAGTCTCCCAACCTCGACACTGGTGATAAGAAGACGGCCAGTAGACCAACGTTGTTGCCATCGGGTGTGAAGGTGGGAAGATATTGCAGTAAAATAGTCCGTAAATGGAATACCTCTATATGAAACTGGTAGGTCATGTACTGCTGACCGCGCAGCAGTGTCTGCCTGTTCATTGCCCTGTACGTCAACATGACCAGGGACCCAACGAAAAACAATATCTTTATGCTTGGTAAAGATGCGGCGTAGCCAAAGTTGGATACGGAGGACTAAGGGGTGAGGTGTATCAAATTTCTGTATAGCCTGTAAAGCACTAAGGGAGTCTGAGACAACCACAAATGATGACACAGGCATAGATGCAATACGGATAAGTGCTGCAAGGATGGCATACAATTCAGCAGTAAAAATACGTACTAGCCGAAGATAGTAAATGCCCTCGTACGACGCTGTCCGGAAACACTGCTGTGAATCCTACGCCGTCAGAAGACTTAGAGCCATCTGTGTACACAGCAATGGCATGAGAATGAGAGTGAAAGTGGTCAAGAAAAAGAGAGCTGGAAGCGACCATAGACAGTTGGGCTTTCGAGCAAGGGAGAGAGAAAGAACAGACTCGAACAGCTGGAACTTCCCAGGGGGGGGTAGGGAAAAGTGAGATGCTACATGAACATAGAAAGGTGGTAATTGAAGAGAAGACAAGAGCGAATGAAGGCGAAGAGAGAAGGGACGGAGTAAACAGGGGCGGCGAACAAATAATGTCTACTAATATCAGTGACCATTCTATAAATGGAAGGATTGCGGAGATCATGAGGGCGTACATAGTAGCGAAGGCAATGGGCATCACGGCGATCGGATAAGGATGGAACGTTCGCTTCTGCATAGAGGCTCTCGACAGGGGAAGAGCGAAAAGCACCAAGGCATAAACGTAGTCCTTGGTGATGAATGGGGTTAAGGCTAGAGAGAGCAGCAGGAGATGCCGCTGAATAGATCTGGTCACCATAATCAAGTTTCGACAAAATGAGGGTGGAATGTAGGCGAAGGAGGGTTCGACTATCAGCTCCCCATGAAAGATGAGCAAGGGTTTTAAGAAGGTTCACCCGGCTGTGACAAGTTGCCTTCAGAGAGGTAATGCGAGGTTTCCAGGATAACCTACGGTCAAAGAGGAGGCCCAGAAACTTGACTATCACGTTCAGGGATACAGGAGCCATAGAGGTACAAAGGATGATCGGGGATGACAGAGTGTCTAGTGAAAGTAATTTGGTGGGTTTTAGTGCTGGAAAATTTAAACCCATGTGTGATGGCCCAATTGGAAACACGGTCGACTGCATGCTGGAGAGAAACTGTAATGAGGTGACAGTCAGCTCCTGCACAGGCAATAGCGAAGTCATCAACATAGAGTGATGACCAAATATTTGATGGAAGACTAGAGGTCAAATCATTAATAGCAAGGAGAAAAAGTGTTGTGCTCAGAACACATCCCTGGGGGACACCTTCAGCTTGGATAAAGTCCGGGGAGAGCACATTATTAACCCGAACACGGAAATGCCTGTCAGTTAAAAAGTTCTTAAGGAAGGATGGTAGATTGCCTCAAAGGCCTAAGGAGTGGGCTTCGGCTAAAATATTATACCTCCAAGTTGTGTCACATGCCTTCTCAAGGTCAAAAAATATGACAATAACCGAGTGGTTATTCGCAAAGGCATTACGAACATACGTATCCAAGCGTAGTAAGGGGTCTATGGTAGAACGTCCCTTACGAAAGCCATATTGATGAGTGGAGAGACTGTTGTGTCTCTAAATACCACACTAAACGTATATTTACTAGGCGTTCCATCACTTTGCAAACTGCATTGGTAAGAGCAGTGGGACGATAGTGGGAGGCTTCATGTCCCGTAGTGCCTGGTTTGCGGAAAAGGAGAACAATGGTGGATTTCCACAGCTGTGGAAGAACTCCTTGTGACCAAATAAGATTGTAAAGGCGTAATAGGACTGCAAGGGCTGACTGATGTAAATGTTGTAGCATACGAATATGAACGTCGTCGGGCCCAGCTGCCGATGATCGGCAAGCTGAGAGTGTTGCCTCCAGTTCTTGAAGTGTAAAAGGCACATTATACTGTTCTTCTCTGAGAGAAGAAAAGTCCAAGGGTGCTAACTCTCTGGCAGACGTTGAGGAAAGAAATGAGGGGCATAGATGGAGTCCCTGAGGAATACGGACCAGATGATTGCCAATTTCATTGGCAACATCTAGTGGGTGTGCTATATCAACACCGGCAACCCGCAGAACAGGAGCCGGGTCAGGAGAATATTTACCACTCAGTTTTCGTACTTTTTTCCAGACTGCACTCATAGAGGAAGCAGAGGTGATGGTGGAGACATAATCTCGCCAGCAAGTGAGTTTAGCGTCACGGATGACACAGCGAGCGATCGCACGCTTCTGCTTAAAATCAAGATGTCTCTCTGTGGTTCTATTGTACCGGTATCTGCCCCATGCAGCGCGTTTCAAACGTACTGCACGAGCACAAGCAGGAGACCACCAAGGCATACATTTCTGAGAATGCCTCCCCGAAGTTTGGGGTATACAATTAGAAGCTGCGGTTAAAACAGAGGACGAGAATTATTATTATAATCAAGAAGCGCTAAACCCAGAGGATAAAAGCTCATCGATGGAGCACAAATCCAATTCCCTAAATCAAGAGCCCCTCACCAACATCAAGGAACCTTCCTTGAGGGGAGAGGACGAGAAGAGGTGTAAAAGCTCATCGATGGAGGATGAAGAAGGAACCTCTCTAAAAACAGTTAGGTATGAGTAAAGGTTCCAATTTGCCTGATCAAATTGCCAGCGTGGGATGCGAAGAGGTGGTGAATATGAAGGGGAAGTAAGAATGATTGGGAAATGATCACTGTCATGTAAGTCAGGGAGAACAGACCAAGTGAAGTCTAATGCGGCGGAGGAAGAGCAGACTGAGAGATCGATGCAAGAGAGAGTGAGTCCGAGGATCAAAATGGGTGTGAGTACCTGTATTTAAAACATGGAGGGGGTGGGTGGCAAGAAAAGCCTCTAACTGAATGCCACAGGAATCACAGTGAGACCCCCCCAGAGGAAATGTTGGGCATTAAAATCGCCAAGTAACAGAATCGGTGGCGGTAATGACGAAACAAGAAAGGCAATATCCGGAATAGATAATGCCCGAGAAGGAGAGAGATATAAAGAACAGAGCGTATACCACCTATGCAAGTGGATACGGGCTGCTGTGTAATGCAGCGAAGTACGAACAAATAGCTGATGTTACGGAATATCAGTGCGTAGAAGAAGGGCACTTTCATTAAAGGTCCCATCAGGAAAAGGATCTGAAGAATACAATAAATTATAGCCTGAGATGGGAGAGATAACAGCAGAGTGTAATTTTGGTTCCTGTAAGCAAACACCAACAGGGGAAAACTGGGAGAGTAACATCTGAAGCTCACCCCGATTACCCGAGGCCGCGTATATTCCACTGTAAATAGGCCATGATTGGCAATGATAAAGATCAGGTAAGGGTTCCTACGGACTAGAGGGGTTAGAAAAGTCCACATGCGGAGGCAGTGGAAAACGTTCAAGCAGCGAAGGAATGGTGCGCTGTGAAGAAAGGAGTTGCGCAGATGGAGGAGAGGAGAGAGAAGGAACGGAGGGTGGATCAGTGTCCATTGATGGTTTGGTCTCTGCAATATATTCAGAGATGTCATATGGGAGACAATATTGGAAATGGTAGGGGGATCATGAGTAAAGATTGGAACTGTAATGGACTGTACCAAGGTAGGGGGGGGGGCGAAAGGGTGGAGGGAACTGGAGAAGCGTGGAAGGGAACAGAAGAGGCAGAAACCTGGGAGGTGGCAGAAGAGGAAGAAACTTGTGAGGGAACAGGGGAGGAAGGTACAGTACGAGGAGGAGGGTGAACCTCTACACTTGTAACAGAGCCAGTGAGAGGGGAAGAAGTAGGTACAGAGACAGGGAAGGTAAAATGAGGAGGTGGAAGATGGGTAGGAGGTGTTAAAGGACCTTTTTTTTTTGCTTTTGAGAAGTAGAGGGACGATTAGGAGGAGGTGTCATACGAGATCTCGTCGCTGCTGAGGCTTGTGAGGGAAAACACGAAGAAGCGAGATCAGACTGAGGCGTTGAAGTAGGGACGTCTGAGCCTAGGACAGCAAAAGAATTAGATACAGGAGTGACTATGGGAGAGGTAACCACAGAGGTGGTTGCAGAAGATGGGATCCCAGAAGTGGGGGGATGTTTTGAAACACGGGAATAAGAAACACGAGGTAGTCTCCCTTGGAGGCAGAGATGAGAAACTGCCATGGCATAAGGGAGACCTGCCTCTTTGAGGTAACGGATTTCCCGCTCGTTTAAGTAGACTTGACAACGGCGACAGTACGAAGGGTGAGCCTCATGACAATTAAGGCAAGAGGGAGGTCGATTGCAAGACATATTAGAATGGTCATTGGCACCACAGACCGGGCATTCGGGGATAGATCTGCAATATTTAGCTGGATGGCCAAATCACCAGCAATTTCTACACTGTTGCGGTGTAGGGATCACCTTTCGAACTTGTAACCGATGTCCCGCTACATAAACTGAGGATGGGAGTTCACGGCTGTCAAAAGTTAAACGAGCCACATTGCTAGGGTATCGTCTCCGCCCGCGGGCAGGAAGAACATAAGTGTCTACCTTGAAGATTGGGAGATCTTGGAGTTCCAGCTGTCTGGAAATTTTGTTGAACTATGGTATGGGGCAGAATGACGGTACCACTACGAGAATTGAGAGAATGATTTTTTCAATAGTGACAGGAACAGTATCGATATGGGAAAGACGAGAAAGCTCATGAGCCTGGGTAGCATTCTGTACGGTGATGATGCGCGTACTGCTCTTAAGAGCATGAAAAGAAATATCTTTACCAACATGGCGTGGAGTGCCTTGCCAGTACTGTGGTCAGAAAGATAGGCAGTAGAGGAAGTCGGTCGTAAAGTGAAGAATTTAGTCCATTGTGCAGTCTGAAACTGAGCGTGGAAAGGTAGTGAAGGACGTGTTGATCTTTTCTGAGAAGAACAAGAAGGTGGAGAAGTATCAGCAAGTAATTGTCGTTGACGTTTAGGCGTGGGACCAGAGTTGGTCCGACGTGGAAAGGGCCGGCGATTCGAAAATTGCCGCACCGTAGAGGGAGAGGCCGGAAGCATAGTCAGAGGAGAGCGAAGGTCAGATAAATCGAAGGAGTCAGTCGAGGATTCAGTACCTGAAGCGGGTGAGGAAACAGCACCGGCATGAGGAGTGGTCAGAACGGGGTGCGGTATCAAGTTCATGGACCAGGGCTGCCATGGTTAGGTTACTTCTTTCTTTTTGTTTTTAAGAAAAAAAAAAGAAAATAAAAATAAATAAAGGGGGACTGGGGAGGGATAGTTCCTAGGAGGAATGAAAGGGCCAGAAATCTCCCTCTGCGCCCAAGAGGACCTCAGCACCGCAAGTAGCGCAGATGCAACATGGAACCCGTGCCATACCCTACCCATCATGCCAGTAAACTGGCAATCCGGGATAGCAACCTCACATCTGCCGAGCTACCTCGGTGGACAAAAGAGAGGGCGGCCGGAAATCCGCCACAAAGCATACCTCCTTCGGCCACCACCCCCGGAATCTGAAAGGTGGCTTCCAGAGATACACCCGTCGCCCAAGAGACACCCAAAGCCACCCTCCGGGATACCAGAGAGGGATCGGGACATCCCGGGCAATCCAGATTCCACGGCAAACTACGCCACCGCCAAGAACCTCAACGGAATGGTATGGACCCCGGTACCCTTTCCCCTACCTAGGAACTAGCGTGCCTGTGGGGGGGGGGGGAAATCCCAGAGGCCAAAAAGGAAGGGCAAAAGGGAGGGGTGGGGAGGATGGGATAGGGAACGGGGGATTAGGTTCGGTCTGAGGAAGGAGACAGACAGGTCTAATTCCTCAGACCAAGAGCCTCTTCACCATGCCAAGGAGCCCCCCTTGAAGAGGAAACCCTCTCATAAAGCAATGCTACATAATAGTTTTTGTGCAATGTGACTGAAAAAAGTGCAACCAGAAACTATGATACAGCACTGAGCTTTTCAAGAAGGATTATTTACACTGAAGATATTTTGTTGCTGTTACTTAACAGCAATATTAGCTTATTGTGGAGGGCTTCCATTCCCTTATGAAATTTGGGTAGTACACACTGCTCACTTACCGAGTGGAAATCTTGTTCACTTAACATTTTCCATACCTTCCTACTTAATATTTTTCACAAAAATTATGCATTATCTAATAATTGCACAATCCCTTGTCTTTTACAGTGATATGTCTACTGTTAAGCATGTTTTTTTATGACTTGCCTTGCTTGTATTCCAACAATATATTAAGATTTATGAAGGTGGGAAGTACAGTGCCTGCACTCTGAAGTAGGGGTAGGGATATTTGCAGTTTGGAGGAGCATCTGAACTGTAGTAACCACGTGCTCCTGACAAGACAGTGATAGAGAGCGCAATAGTGAAAGTGTTTCTTCTTTTTCGGGTCACCCTGCCAGTGGGAGACAGCTGGTGTATTAAAAAAAAAAATTACATGCCTCTTTAAACAAGAAAGGTGTGGAGGTAATATGTATCTTGGAAGTCTGTCAAGGTTTGGCCATGACACCAGTTGACCTACCTAACACATTGGCACATTCTAGATAATGTGATGTAGTATTTATTTGAATGTCTAATAAAATGAGAGATGATGTATAGGCAATTCTTCTGGCAGCTGCTGCCCCTATTCACTTATTACCAACATTTTTTTTTTTTTTACACTGATTTAATGAGTGAGAGCCACTGTCTTGCCAGAAAAGCATCAGCATTACAGTTCAGATGACCCTCCAAACTACAACAGCCTCACCCCTCCTTCAGAGTGCAGGAGTCATAGTTTCCACCTCTAAGACTAGTCCGGTTAACTGGTTTCCCCGAGTCCCTTTGTTACTTTGCTCATACTCTAACATGTAAAGTACCAAAAAAATCACTTGCCTAAACCCCTCTATAACATGCTCACACACAAACCTAGTGAATGCCTAAGCCCTAACACCTAAAACCCCTACATATCCTTCCCTCCATCTCAGAGTTGTCTTCCTAAAGGATGGGTACCAGGAGGCCAGTCCCAAAGCAGGCCTCCTGAAGTTATCCTCTTTTTCTCCATCCTCTCTAAATGTACAAACCACCTTAATCTCCAATACATATTCACAGTGCCCTCAAACATGACAACTCTGCCTCCAGCCTCCTTGCTGCAACATTCAGAACCTATTCTTCACACCCATACAAGTGTGTTGGTACTACATTCTCATTTATACCCCATTATGCCTCCATGGATAAAGTTTTGGCTCCACAGACATCCTCAATGAACCACAAACCTTTTCCCATCCATCTGTTCTGTGGTTCACCTCATTCATAGAATCAACGTATTATTATTATTATTATAATCAAGGGGGAAGCGCTAAACCCGGAGGATTATACAGCGCCTGGGGGGGGGATGTGGAAGGCATTCAGGCTTAATTCGGGGAACTGGAGCACAGATCCAATTCCCTAAATCAAGAGCCCCTCACCAACATCAAGGAACCTTCCTTGAGGGGAGAATCAACGTAGCAGTAATAGTTGTGAGGTGGGATGAGCATTGATTTCCTTAATCCCCTGCTAACTGTAGCTTCACTTCAAGATGTGATGTAGCTGACTCCTTTCTCCTGCAGACAATTCAGATTTTTAATAAAACTTGAGCAAAAACCAGAATCAGCAGCTCCCAAATGCAACTTCCCACACCATATTACAATTCTACTGGCATTTTGCTTGATTATTGCTTTTTTTTTTTTTTAATGGATTAATTTAATTTGGTAAAGGTGTGACAAGTTCCTATTTATTTGGACCATATTAATCCTTCCAGCATTTCAAATGCTTTAAGAATGACTAATGGTGTGAAAGAAGTTATATTTAGTGATTATTTACTGACATTCTTCACTTAACCTGCCAGTTTTCAGGAACATAGCCTGCTTATTATGAGAGGATTTACTGTACCTAAGAAGAGCAATGAATATTGTTTGATGTTCAATAGTCTAGTTATTTTTATAATTGGAACCCCTCAAGGAAGGTTCCTTGATGTTGGTGAGGGGCTCTTGATTTAGGGAATTGGATCTGTGCTCCAGTTCCCCGAATTAAGCCTGAATGCCTTCCACATCCCCCCCCCCCCCCAGGCGCTGTATAATCCTCTGGGTTTAGCGCTTCCCCCTTGATTATAATAATAATAATAATTTTATAATTGGAAGACTATCTTCAGTTTCATGAAGCAGTAGGTGCATTTACAGGATTATGTAAAATTTGTAGTAGTTATTGAATGATAATATTTCTATTTTTCATACAGCGTGACACTGTGAGATATTACAAGGACTGCCCTGATAGTGTCATCTTTACCGACATATTCCAGGATCGCTTTACTTACTGGGACAAATTAAAGGTAGAAACTGCTGAACATTGTTTTTGAAAGTAGCTTAATTTATTAAAATACCTCATCTAAGAAGCTTTCCTTACATTGGCAGCATTATTGCAGATATATTATTGCCTTTTTGAAAATGATTGTTTTTTAGCTATTTATACTCTGTGATGTTCAGAGAAAAGATAACTAAACACAAGATATTGTCTTGAATGGAAAAAGAGATTCAAATGACCGACTTATTGAATGATGCTGTACTTCAGTTAATGCAAATATTATCTGCCACTGACTTGTCATCTCACTGGCAGCTGCTTGCTTTGCGTGTACAGCACTCCTTACTATAATACTTGATGTTAGTTTGTCCTCTGTACTTATCTTTTTATTCCTGTTTTAGAATCTGTGAATTGTTAACAAAAATTTATTTTCATATGGAGCTGAATGTCCAATCATGTATCTATCCCAAGGATAACTGATTGATTTAATTCTCACCATCCTGAAATTATTTTAACAACTGCTGCAAAAGTATATAACAAAATTAGCATCTGCTAATATACTGTAGTGATGATTCTCACTTTTAGATATATTTTTTATATACAGGAGGGCCTGCTTACACAGCAGGTTTAGTTTCAGACTACTGCTGTAAAGCAAAAAAAAAAAAAAAAAAAAAAAAAAAATCACTGTAAAGTGAAACAGCCTTTTTTCACTTTCAAATGCACATAAAAGCCTGATAACATGTTTATACTATCATATTAAATGAGCATTAGAGCTAGGCCTAAAAAAAGGCACAATACCAGGAAGGGTAGCTACCCATGGCTACCCTTCCCATTTCATAGACTCTGCCTTTTCACGTGCTACAAGGACTTTCTTCTCTCCCAAACTGTACTCCTGGGAACTCTCCTGTACTCTCCCTTCCCTACATTTCTGGTCTTCCTAATCTCAACAACCCTCTCCATTCCTTAAACATCAGACTTACACTTCACACTAATCTAGTTCATCTCTCCTCTCTCAACAGATGCTCCTGGTGTCTATTTATTTCTTGTTCCTCCTGTCCTCCTCAGTACTTTGGAGAAACTGGCCATTCTCTTTCTGACAGACTCAGAGAGCACAAAAGTAGTGTTAGGCTTGCCAACACCAACAATGCTCTTTTCTGTTAGCCACATTCTGTTAGACTGCCCTCTCTACCAACGAGCACACAGAATTTACCTCTGTCGTCTCCGCTCTACTACTCTCTCTTTACCTTCCCTTGCTGGACCCTCCTTTAATTGTGACTGTTTCACTGACTTCTTGACAACAACTGATTTGCTCCACAAACTCTGATGATACCTTTCGCACTCCCCTCAACCGTTTCTACCTCAATCTCTTGCTACCCTCTACCCCTGCATTATCCACTGCCCCGCTGTTCTCCATAACCTACTAATCATCCCTCTCCCTTTTGCCACCTGATACCCTCACTTCGTTCCTGCCCTGCAGCGCTGTATAGCCCTTGTGGTTTAGCGCTTCTTTTTTTTTTATTATTTTATTATCACACTGGCCGATTCCCACCAAGGCAGGGTGGCCTGAAAAAGAAAAACTTTCACCATCATTCACTCCATCACTGTCTTGCCAGAAGGGTGCTTTACACTACAGTTTTTAAACTGCAACATTAACACCCCTCCTTCAGAGTGCAGGCACTGTACTTCCCATCTCCAGGACTCGAGTCCGGCCTGCCGGTTTCCCTGAACCCCTTCATAAATGTTACTTTGCTCACACTCCAACAGCACGTCAAGTATTAAAAACCATTTGTCTCCATTCACTATCAAACACGCTCACGCACGCCTGCTGGAAGTCCAAGCCTCTCGCACACAAAACCTCCTTTACCCCCTCCCTCCAACCTTTCCTAGGCCGACCCCTACCCCGCCTTCCTTCCACTACAGACTGATACACTCTTGAAGTCATTCTGTTTCGCTCCATTCTCTCTACATGTCCGAACCACCTCAACAACCCTTCCTCAGCCCTCTGGACAACAGTTTTGGTAATCCCGCACCTCCTCCTAACTTCCAAACTACGAATTCTCTGCATTATATTCACACCACACATTGCCCTCAGACATGACATCTCCACTGCCTCCAGCCTTCTCCTCGCTGCAACATTCATCACCCATGCTTCACACCCATATAAGAGTGTTGGTAAAACTATACTCTCATACATTCCCCTCTTTGCCTCCAAGGACAAAGTTCTTTGTCTCCACAGACTCCTAAGTGCACCACTCACCCTTTTCCCCTCATCAATTCTATGATTCACCTCATCCTTCATAGACCCATCCGCTGACACGTCCACTCCCAAATATCTGAATACATTCACCTCCTCCATACTCTCTCCCTCCAATCTGATATCCAATCTTTCATCACCTAATATTTTTGTTATCCTCATAACCTTACTCTTTCCTGTATTCACTTTTAATTTTCTTCTTTTGCACACCCTACCAAATTCATCCACCAATCTCTGCAACTTCTCTTCAGAATCTCCCAAGAGCACAGTGTCATCAGCAAAGAGCAACTGTGACAACTCCCACTTTATGTGTGATTCTTTATCTTTTAACTCCACGCCTTTTGTCAAGACCCTCGCATTTACTTCTCTTACAACCCCATCTATAAATATATTAAACAACCACGGTGACATCACACATCCTTGGCTAAGGCCTACTTTTACTGGGAAATAATTTCCCTCTTTCCTATCTACTCTAACTTGAGCCTCACTATCCTCGTAAAAACTCTTCACTGCTTTCAGTAACCTACCTCCTACACCATACACCTGCAACATCTGCCACATTGCCCCCCTATCCACCCTGTCATACGCCTTTTCCAAATCCATAAATGCCACAAAGACCTCTTTAGCCTTATCTAAATACTGCTCACTTATATGTTTCACTGTAAACACCTGGTCCACACACCCCCTACCTTTCCTAAAGCCTCCTTGTTCATCTGCTATCCTATTCTCAGTCTTACTCTTAATTCTTTCAATAATAACTCTACCATACACTTTACCAGGTATACTCAACAGACTTATCCCCCTATAATTTTTGCACTCTCTTTTGTCCCCTTTGCCTTTATACAAAGGAACTATGCATGCTCTCTGCCAATCCCTAGGTACCTTACCCTCTTCCATACATTTATTAAATAATTGCACCAACCACTCCAAAACTATATCCCCACCTGCTTTTAACATTTCTATCTTTATCCCATCAATCCCGGCTGCCTTACCCCCTTTCATTTTACCTACTGCCTCACGAACTTCCCCCACACTCACAACTGGCTCTTCCTCACTCCTACAAGATGTTATTCCTCCTTGCCCTATACACGAAATCACAGCTTCCCTATCGTCATCAACATTTAACAATTCCTCAAAATATTCCCTCCATCTTCCCAATACCTCTAACTCTCCATTTAATAACTCTCCTCTCCTATTTTTAACTGACAAATCCATTTGTTCTCTAGGCTTCCTTAACTTGTTAATCTCACTCCAAAACTTTTTCTTATTTTCAACCAAATTTGTTGATAACATCTCACCCACTCTCTCATTTGCTCTCTTTTTACATTTCTTCACCACTCTCTTAACCTCTCTTTTTTTCTCCATATACTCTTCCCTCCTTGCATCACTTCTACTTTGTAAAAACTTCTCATATGCTAACTTTTTCTCCCTTACTACTCTCTTTACATCATCATTCCACCAATCGCTCCTCTTCCCTCCCGCACCCACTTTCCTGTAACCACAAACTTCTGCTGAACACTCTAACACTACATTTTTAAACCTACCCCATACCTCTTCGACCCCATTGCCTATGCTCTCATTAGCCCATCTATCCTCCAATAGCTGTTTATATCTTTCCCTAACTGCCTCCTCTTTTAGTTTATAAACCTTCACCTCTCTCTTCCCTGATGCTTCTATTCTCCTTGTATCCCATCTACCTTTTACTCTCAGTGTAGCTACAACTAGAAAGTGATCTGATATATCTGTGGCCCCTCTATAAACATGTACATCCTGAAGTCTACTCAACAGTCTTTTATCTACCAATACATAATCCAACAAACTACTGTCATTTCGGCCTACATCATATCTTGTATACTTATTTATCCTCTTTTTCTTAAAATATGTATTACCTATAACTAAACCCCTTTCTATACAAAGTTCAATCAAAGGGCTCCCATTATCATTTACACCTGGCACCCCAAACTTACCTACCACACCCTCTCTAAAAGTTTCTCCTACTTTAGCATTCAGGTCCCCTACCACAATTACTCTCTCACTTGGTTCAAAGGTTCCTATACATTCACTTAACATCTCCCAAAATCTCTCTCTCTCCTCTGCATTCCTCTCTTCTCCAGGTGCATACACGCTTATTATGACCCACTTCTCGCATCCAACCTTTACTTTAATCCACATAATTCTTGCATTTATACATTCATATTCTCTTTTCTCCTTCCATAACTGATCATTCGACATTACTGCTACCCCTTCCTTTGCTCTAACTCTCTTTTTGATTATTATAATAATAATTTTCTGTCATGTCAGAGATCACAGTCATCCTATTGACTGGTCTTCAGCTAAAACTGTCTACCCTACTTCTAACTTTCACAGTTTCCATCTGGTTGAATCCTCCCTTATAAACAACTTTCCTTGCATGAATTTTAGTCCTGGCTTTGTCTCTGTAGATGCCTTCCTTTCCCATTACATTGTAAAATGCTCCAAGCTTCAGAACACCTGTGACTTAACTTGATTCTTTTTTTCCCCCTTCTCCCCTTTCTGCTTTGATTTTTTTTTCTTCTGCCTTGGGTATTTGGCCTATTATCATTAATTTATTTATTCTTCCCCATTCTGTGTTCTTGTTCCTACTCTTTTGGGCCTCTAGCTCCCTTGTAGTGCTCCTCTTTCTTAGTACATGTACATGTATTTGACTGACTGCACTACTACTACCATTACCTCTCTTCCTTCTTTCCTACTGCCTCTCTTGTCCTGCCCCTGCCAGCTGGCCTATATATACTCCCTCCCTCCTCTCCTTTTTGTTAGTGTGACTTTGTAAATGGTCCAAGTCAGGCTGAAACGTTGTTGTAAGCTCCCCTCTCCTACGTGCGGGTTATTTGTGAAATGCATATACAGTACACACATTACTTACCTTAAAATATTTTTGTTCTTAGCTTATAGTGAGTGGTGAATATATTTTAACAAGTCAGACTAAATGAATAATGGGTTTGATTGAAAACCGCTGTATTAAACTGCACAGCAGGGCATTCCTGTACTGTTATTCAATCATGTACTGTTTTGTTGCAATGCAAGTTTATTTTATCAGGTTTGGTAGAGATTAGTCAAGACCTATAGATTTAATAAATTATGATTTCCTTAAGATTTAATTATAAACTTGCAATAATTTTTGTGTTTGTCTTTTACCAAGTGCATGTTTTGAGAATTCATGGTTTTTTTTTTTTTTTTTTTTTTTTTGGTAGAGATTGGTTAAGAGCTGTAGACTAAATGCTTTCAATCTGCAGCAGCCACAATGTGACAAGAGGGTGCAAGTGTGAGAGAAAGGGAATCGGTCCAGCTGTACTGTGTTAATATGATGCAAGAGGGTGGGAGTGAACAGGACCATCAAAATGGGAGAGGGAAACAGTCCAGCTGGTGCTTGCCCCTAAACATCTGTACTGTAACTTGCATTGCAACAAACCAGCCGTATCCCACAGAGACCCTGCTGTCTTACGTACATACATTAATATTTAATACTATTTGTAAATACTCCTTGTTAAATATTAAATGAAATTTGATAAGGAATTATGGCTCAGGAAAGCACCTTCAATTATAACTTGGTATCGGCAGGAAAGTAGGTTTCAAGTAATGAACATTCAACTTTTTTTTGATCAATTTTCAGGAATGCATTGATTTCACAAGTTGGGCCCTACTGTATACAGTGTATTTGTACAAGTTAATCATAGCTTCTCATTTTTGTTTCAGACTGCTATCCGAATGTGTGTACCTAAGGACCATTATGCCCCACTGTTGGACTATCTTGCCAAGCTTTTAGAACTAAAAAATTATGTACCTGAGCCAATAGGACCTACCAGTAAACAAAAATCTACCCCAGCACCAAAGTCACAGATGTCAACAGAAAATGATCAAAAGGAAGCCACCATTTCTACCAACGTAACCAGCTCAGTAATTAAAAACAGAATGTCTTTAGAGACTGGAGGTGGCATTATAATTTCTGATATAAATATAGCCCTTGATGCACTAAAGACTTCTTCTCAACCTCCTGTCAAAGTTGCCCCAGAAAATTCATTGTCTGAATCTGTATCAGGGTTGGAAAGTCAACCCCAAGTCCAGTCCATGGAAGTTGCTGTGCCAGAAGCTGGGAAATCTCCACATCTTGAATCACAACAAAGTCAGTCTGATTCTAAACAGGTGCACTCACAGCAGGAAGAATACCAGCAACCTGGATACCAGCAGCGCAGTCCACCACCATATAAACAACCACAACAAGAACTTGTGTATCAAGAGCAGAAACAAGACTCTGAAGGCCAACAAGACTTCATCCAAGAGCAAGAGTATGACCGTCATCAACAACTACCCCAACAGCAGCAGCAATACCAACAACAAAAGCAATACCAGCAGCACATTGAGGAATATCAAGGACAGCAGAAATGTGAAGAGGAAATAATAGAAGAATATCGTGAACCTCCACCCAGTTATCACCAACAGCATTTTACAATACCAACAGGATACATGCACGAGGAACCAAAGGCAGCACACTTAATAGAAGACAGAGCACTGGGCCAAGAAACCCCACAGACAGAGGAGGAAAGCCAAACACCTCGTTACCATGAGAACCTTGCACTAGACCCTTGGGGGTTGCACAGACCAAGTGATCCACCTCATCAAAGTGAAGCTAGAGAGGTTGAAGTTATTCAGCCTATGACTCTGGATGACCAACCCTAATAGAACCTGATCAGTATAATCTTTTTGTATATGGCAGCTTTAGATGTTAAGCTTTTCAGTGTTTTGTTTACAAACTTTATGGATGATACCACAGGAAAATTCAATGTGAAAACAGGAATATCTCATCTCATGTCCATATCAAGCTTACCAAGAGGTCTGCATTTCATTTTTTATCTAAACTACTGTATATAAATTTTATTTTTTTTAGAGTAAATTATGAAAATATTTATTGTACTGTATAATAATAATAATAAGTGATGTGTAGACACATATATATATATATATATATAATGCCTTCCACATCCCCCCCCCAGGCGCTGTATAATCCTCCGGGTTTAGCGCTTCCCCCTTGATTATAATAATAATAATTTGAGGAACTTTTAAATGTTAAGGAAGAAACAGAGGCAGTAATTTCATGCACTGGTCAGGGAGGTATACCATCTTTTAGGAGTGAAGAAGAGCAGAATGTAAGTGTGGGGGAGGTACGTGAGGCATTACGTAAAATGAAAGGGGGTAAAGCAGCTGGAACTGATGGGATCATGACAGAAATGTTAAAAGCAGGGGGGGATATAGTGTTGGAGTGGTTGGTACTTTTGTTTAATAAATGTATGAAAGAAGGGAAGGTACCTAGGGATTGGCAGAGAGCATGTATAGTCCCTTTATATAAAGGGAAAGGGGACAAAAGAGACTGTAAAAATTATAGAGGAATAAGCTTACTGAGTATACCAGGAAAAGTGTACGGTAGGGTTATAATTGAAAGAATTAGAGGTAAGACAGAATGTAGGATTGCGGATGAGCAAGGAGGTTTTAGAGTGGGTAGGGGATGTGTAGATCAGGTGTTTACATTGAAGCATATATGTGAACAGTATTTAGATAAAGATAGGGAAGTTTTTATTGCATTTATGGATTTAGAAAAGGCATATGATAGAGTGGATAGAGGAGCAATGTGGCAGATGTTGCAAGTATATGGAATAGGTGGTAAGTTATTAAATGCTGTAAAGAGTTTTTATGAGGATAGTGAGGCTCAGGTTAGGGTGTGTAGAAGAGAGGGAGACTACTTCCCGGTAAAAGTAGGTCTTAGACAGGGATGTGTAATGTCACCATGGTTGTTTAATATATTTATAGATGGGGTTGTAAAGGAAGTAAATGCTAGGGTGTTTGGGAGAGGGGTGGGATTAAATTATGGGGAATCAAATTCAAAATGGGAATTGACACAGTTACTTTTTGCTGATGATACTGTGCTTATGGGAGATTCTAAAGAAAAATTGCAAAGGTTAGTGGATGAGTTTGGGAATGTGTGTAAAGGTAGAAAGTTGAAAGTGAACATAGAAAAGAGTAAGGTGATGAGGGTGTCAAATGATTTAGATAAAGAAAAATTGGATATCAAATTGGGGAGGAGGAGTATGGAAGAAGTGAATGTTTTCAGATACTTGGGAGTTGACGTGTCGGCGGATGGATTTATGAAGGATGAGGTTAATCATAGAATTGATGAGGGAAAAAAGGTGAGTGGTGCGTTGAGGTATATGTGGAGTCAAAAAACGTTATCTATGGAGGCAAAGAAGGGAATGTATGAAAGTATAGTAGTACCAACACTCTTATATGGGTGTGAAGCTTGGGTGGTAAATGCAGCAGCGAGGAGACGGTTGGAGGCAGCGGAGATGTCCTGTTTAAGGGCAATGTGTGGTGTAAATATTATGCAGAAAATTCGGAGTGTGGAAATTAGGAGAAGGTGTGGAGTTAATAAAAGTATTAGTCAGAGGGCAGAAGAGGGGTTGTTGAGGTGGTTTGGTCATTTAGAGAGAATGGATCACAGTAGAATGACATGGAAAGCATATAAATCTATAGGGGAAGGAAGGCGGGGTAGGGGTCGTCCTCGAAAGGGTTGGAGAGAGGGGGTAAAGGAGGTTTTGTGGGTAAGGGGCTTGGACTTCCAGCAAGCGTGCGTGAGCGTGTTAGATAGGAGTGAATGGAGACGAATGGTACTTGGGACCTGACGATCTGTTGGAGTGTGAGCAGGGTAATATTTAGTGAAGGGATTCAGGGAAACCGGTTATTTTCATATAGTCGGACTTGAGTCCTGGAAATGGGAAGTACAATGCCTGCACTTTAAAGGAGGGGTTTGGGATATTGGCAGTTTGGAGGGATATGTTGTGTATCTTTATATGTTTATGCTTCTAGACTGTTGTATTCTGAGCACCTCTAACAGTGATAATGTGCGAGTGTGGTGAAAGTGTTGAATGATGATGAAAGTGTTTTCTTTTTGGGGATTTTCTTTCTTTTTTTGGGTCACCCTGCCTCGGTGGGAGACGGCCGACTTGTTGAAAAAAAAAAAAAAAAAAAAAAAAAAAAAAAAAAAATTATATATATATATATATATATATATATATATATATATATATATATATATATATATATATATATATATATATATATATATATATATATATATATATATATATATATATATATATATATATATATATATATATATATATATATATATATATATATTTTAATATACAGTGATCCCTCATTTCTCGTAATTAATCCGTTCCTGGAGGAGCTACTATAAAGGAAATTTACGATTTGCGAATCAATTTTCCCCATAAGAAATAATGTAAATACAATTAATCCGTTCCTGACACTCAGAAGTATTAAAACAAAAAAATTTTTTCATGAAATATACATGTAGTACATAAACAATACAATGGGAAATGATGAATGAAACATTAACAGCATAACACTTACCTTTATTGGAGATTCTTCTTAGTGTATGAGAGACTGGAGGAGGAGAGAGATTGGATTGTTTACAGTTTGGAAGGGGAATCCCCTTCCAGCAACACCTCAGGTACCAATTGCTTCTCTGGGGTTGCTTCTCTTCTCTGTTTCTTAATGCCACTAGGACCACCTTGAGAGTCACTCTAGTCCTGTCTCGCAAAGTAACTGTGGAGAGAGCTCTGTTTCTGGAGTCTCTTTAACACTTCCCTAAAATGGCCCAAGACTGTCACTGTACATATTTCTCACCTTCTTTACCACAGGCTTGGCACTAGGAGCTTTCTTTGGAGCCATGGTAGCTTATTTAGTACTTGCAAGCACTAAAATGAGTGGAATATTATGAAATATTTCGTAGGAGCACTCGAGGGGACCTTCACTCACTGGTAAACAATGCCAGACTGGCTGGGTAGGGAGGCTTCCCCGGCTTGCACCGTGCATACGCGTCCCGGACGAACTACTATTCGCGAGTCAACCTATGAAAAGCGAGTCCATGTTTATACGAAAATACCCCTATGATTGGCGAAATTTACGATTGCCGAGAACTACGAAAAGCGAGAGACCACTGTATATATATATATACACATATATATATATATTTGTGTGTATATGTAATTCCCTAGTTGTAGTTAAAGTAGTAGAGCTTATGCTCATGGTGTTTGATCTTATATTTTTATCATAATTCTTAAATAAACACAGCTGAAGAATAAGTTTATATGTAGTATCATATATCTCCTTTTTACTTTCATCAGTGGCATTTCCAGTACCCCTACTCTTGTTTTGCTCTCTAAGAATTGCGCCTTGTTATTAGATTACTAAATATAAACAGGCTGTATCAACAAACATGTTAAGATTGTTTTATCCATCGGAGCATGTAGACTTCATCTTGAACACCACCACCACCACCACTGACATGTTCACTAACTACCCTCATTTTATGCAGACAATACCAACTGAAGCTAACCTATTGCACCGAATATGACTTCCATTTTGCACCCACACAAGTCCTGGACTCTTCTCACCCATACCATGTAACTCTCCTGCCAATGCATTTTTTTTTTTTAATACCATTTTTTTTTTCAACACATCAGTAATCTCCCACCAAGGCAGGGTGACCCAAAAATAAAGAAAATCCCCAAAAAGAAAGTACTTTCATCATTATTCAACACTTTCACCTCATACATAATCACTGTCTTTGCAGAGGCATTCAGTTACGACAGTTTAGAAGTCCCTCCAAACTGCCAATATCCCAAACACCTCCTTTAAATTGCAGGCATTGTACTTCCCATTTCCAGGACTCAAGTCCAGCTAACTGGTTTCCCTAAATCCCTTCACAAAATATTACCCTGCTCTCACACCAACAGCTTGTCAGGTCCCAAAAACCATTCGTCTTCATTCACTCCTATCTAACATGCTCACACATGCTTGCTGGAAGTCCAAGCCCCTCACTCACAAAACCTCCTTTATCCACTCCCTCCAACCTTTTCGAAGACAACCCCTACCCCGCCTTCCTTCCCCTACAGATTTATACGCTCTCCAAGTCATTCTACTTTAATCCATTTTCTCTAAATGACCAAACCACCTCAACCCCTCTTCAGCCCTATGACTAATATTTGTAGAAACCACACCACCACCTAATTTCTACAGTCCGAATTCTCTGCATAATAGTACTTACACCACACATTGCCCTTAGACAGGACATCTCCCCTGCCTCCAGCCGCCTCCTCGCTGCAGCATTTACAACCTAAGCTTCACATCCATATAAGTGTTGGTACCACTATACTTCTGTACATTCCCTTCTTTGCCTCCTTGGATAACATTTTTTGTCTCCACAGATACACCAATGTGCCATTCACCCTTTTTTTCTTTATCATAAACCCATCCACTGACAAGTCAACTCCCAAATACATGTATCTGAAAACATTTACTTCTTCCATACTCCCTCTCTCCAATGTGATATCCAATTTTTCCTTATCTAAATCGTTTGATACCCTCATTACCTTACTCTTATCCATGTTCACTTTCAACTTTCTACCTTTACACATCCTCCCAAACTCATCCACTAACTTTTGCAACTTTTCTTTAGAATCTCCCATAAGCACAGTATCAGCAAAAAGTAACTGCGTCAACTCCCATTTTGTATTTGATTCCCCATAATTTAATCCCACCCCTCTCCCTAACACCCTAGCATTTACTTCTTTTACAACCCCATCTATAAATATATTAAACAACCATTGTGATATTACACATCCCTGTCTAAGACCTAATTTTACTGGGAAGTATTCTCCCTCTCTTCTACACACCCTAACCTGAACCTCACTATCCTCATAAAAACTCTTTACAGCATTTAGTAACTTACTACCTTTTCCATATGCTTGCAACGTTTGCCACATTGCTCCCCTATCCACTCTATCATATGTCTTATGTTAAATCCATAAATACAATGAAAACTTCCCTACCTTCATCTAGATATTATTCACATCTATGTGCTTAGGTCACACTACTCTTGCATGTACAAGCATATATATACACACCTCTCTTGGTTTTCTTCTATTTTCTTACTAGTTCTTGTTTATTTCCTATCTCACAGGGAAAGTGGAACAGAATTCTTTTTCCATAAGCCATGCATGTCGTAAGAGGCGACTAAAATGCCCGAAGCAAGTGGCTAGTAATCCCTTCTCCTGTATACATTACTAAAGTTAAAAAGAGAAACTTCTGTTTTTCTTTTTGGGCCACCCTGCCTCGGTGGGATACGGCCAGTTTGTTGAAAGAATCTATGCTTCAATGTAAACACTTGACCTACACATTCCCTACCCACTAAATCCTTGCTCATCTGCAATCCTACTCGCTGTCTTGTCTCTAATTTTTTTAATACATATACTGTATAATAGTACTTTTTCCTCATAATTCATTTCTCAATTACTGAACACTTATTTTGTGCATTTTATTGTGGGTTGAGTGTGTTTTGTGATGATAATAATTTGGATTTTATGTATTCAGTACATTTTTTTTAAAAGTGCAGTTACCACGGCTGAATACAATTCAATTATAGTCTCAACTTATAAACAAAATATCCAGCATTTTCCTATCCATATACTATACTGCAATGGAAAGCAATTTCAATTGTTTTAGCTGATGTATACCTGGAGAGGATTTCAGGGGTCAATGCCCCCGAGGCCCGGTCTGAGACCAGGCCTCGTGGTGGATCAGAGTCTGATCAACCAGGCTGTTACTGCTGGCTGCACACAAACTGACATACGAACCAATGTTTTTAATTTTATTGCACAAAATTTGTATTTTCATCCATTTCCATTGTGTGCTATTCATCACAACAGATTACATCCAATTTTTACTACACAAACCATATTTAAATCCAACTAAGAAATTTAATTTTCTGAAATACCATTTTCTTACTATATAACTGTAAATAGAGAGATTTCTTGTTCCAATCCAAGACAGGAAATGACTATTAACCTCAGCAGCGTGTGTGAGATTATCTATTTATAATGTGCTGCATTTGAGTTTTACCGAGGTTAAGCTCCAGCTCCTGGTTTCCTTTTTAAACTTTCAACTGACCTGAAATAGCAGCTATGCCTATTTTGTAATACGACTTATTGTACATTCAAAAAAATAAGCCTTTGTGGGCTATTTAGTTCTAATATTGTATCCTATTTAAGACAAATCTACTTTCACTTTGTTTTCCTTCTAAGTTTCTTCATTTTAATTTCTAAACATTTATCATGAACAGTGATAATACTCTATTTATATATACTGTAATGCTAATTTCTTATTATTTTTAAAGTAAAGATAATTATACGCCTGAGTGTAATTTTTCTCCCTTGAGGACGAAGTTTATTACAAAAGTGATTTTTATGATTATATTCAAGGGCAAGCACTCAACCCCCAGGTGTGGCAACCACGGCTGTATGACTTATGGCTTTGTTACCAGTTCCCCTACTGCCATTAATCACTGAAACACAATTACACAGTTAGTGCTGTAGTCTAATTAGGCAGTTTTGGTAAGCCTAGCTCAGTCAGTCCTGGAGGAACCATCCTGGGATACTGAGTAGATTAAGAAGCAGTTTCCATGGCAGAAATGATCATGGTTCTGGGAAAGGAAGTGGTTTCTTTTCAATTATTCTTAAGAGTTGCCCCTTGTATGAAAAATAAGTTGCAATCTTGATCTCTTATCCCAAGTGACTGTGACCCCTTTCACTGACCCCAGCACAGTTTCAGAACCCAGACTCACTTCCAAGCAACAGCCTGTTAATTAAACCCAGTACCAGTTGTCTACCACTTTCTTGTATCTATGATCCTAACTGCAACCAGCTTCACCCATGATGCAATGACAGTTCACAAACCATGTGCCAAAGAGCAGAAAGGCTCAATCGATTACCAAACAACAATGCAAGAGGCTTGGCAGGTGATGCAAAATATTCAAATGAAAAATAGATGAAATGAACTGCCCCAGTAAGTGTAAAGTTACCAAGACTTAACATGTCAAACAAATTACCAACAGACTTTTTGTAATCTTCAAGAGGAAGCTTTTCAACTTGATCAGCCAGGCTGCTGTAGTTCTTGTTTTGGACTGCAAGTGGCCAGTAACAACAGTCTGATTGATGAGGCCATCAAGTGGGTCAGTGATCCCCCAGAACTTAGTCTACAAATAGACTACCAATGTCTAGATTTTAAAAAGGTCAAAAGGAGGCTCCCTGACAATGACACCTCCCTCACAATACTGTACATAGATATGCTTCTAAAATTCAAGCTGTGTAACCTTTATCATCACACGCTGTTATAGCAAGACTTCAGATAATGCAGTCCTGATATCCAGAAGCACCTGGAACTGTTATCTCCACACAAAGATTACTTGGAAGAAAAGGATTTTGCTCGGAGAGTTAGTAACTCAGGATAACCCAATGAGGCCACTGTCACCAGACTGTCTTAAATGTCACTGAGGTCCTTAATCCTCTCCCTAGGATGCGACGAGCACCAGCTGGCTAACACAAGTGAATATATGTTTGTATGTGTATATATGGATGCATGTGGCTTCTCTAAGAATGTAATGTAATGCATCTCAGCCCTATCTAATTTATCCTGGGATCAGCCTACATTTAGTGAGTGTTCCTTAGTTCAAGTGAAGTTTTTTCATGATGTTCAGGCTAGTGTTGGTAAGGCTAGCACCAGTATGTATTCTCAGGTGTATAATGACTCTGCATAGTTATATACTGGATGGTAATTTCTAAGTAGCTAATTGTAAATCAAAGCTCTGCTGGAAGGAAGCCTTTGAAGCTCCCGTAACTTAATGGAATATTTAACATCCTCATTGCCCTATTAAAATCTAGCTCAGTCTGACAGATTTTAACACTATGTATGTAACCCATCTGGCATAATGGGATATGACAGGGAAACATGGCTAGCTTTTTTTCTCACTATTTAACTATCATATAGAATAGGGTAGCATTACATTGCTGTATCCAGGTTTACTAAATTAAAAAAAAACAAGGTACGTACTTACTGATATGTGAAGATGGACAGCTGGTTTAAGGAAACATGCCCAAAGTTTTCACTCACATTGGAAATCGAACTTCAGTCCCTCAGTGTGAGAACTGAGGCTGCTACCAATTAAGCCACTTACTGTTATCATACAAGTCCTGAAAGATACACAATTATCAGAAGGAATGAACTTTGATATCAAGTAAAGTAATGAAGTTAATATTAATGAGTATTATAAAAACCACAAGACAACCTATTACCCATAGGAACATACAGCTGAATGGCCAAAGAGGATTAACAGTTATTACTGTAACTTGTATACCCATAGCACATATGAAGTCTATAAGAGTACCCAAAGTTAACACAAGGGTTCCTGTTAGACTGAAATAGAGAACTGAAGGGGTGGCTAGTGGCTACGAGGCCTGGTCACAGACCGGGCCATGGGGATTTTAATTCCCAAAACCCTCTCCAGGTATACTTAATTGGTGGATGACTCAGCCAACCAAACTCAGAGGTTTGTTTGCACAATAGGTCCTGTACAGCCATAATAATTAATATGGACTTTATTTATTTATATATACATGTACATACATACATGATCAATTTCATAGTTCAGGAGACACTGACCCCCGACCCCCCACCCCCATCTCACAAGCTTATGACATGAGGTGCTATCAAAAATGTTCCGTACTTTAAATTTTCATGAGTCTCCTTGGTGAAATACACTGGCAGCGTAAAACACACTGCGCATTACATTCCTTTGTGAAGTAGTTTGGCAAGTTTCAATGCGGTCAGTCATTCTGTCGAGGTTAGAAGGAAAGGAATTTTTGTCCTATTGACAGAGTGTTGTTGCAATTTTTGTGTAACAGTGGAATCTCGAGTGGGAATCGTTCATCATGAATTTGTTCCAGTAGGGCAGACAGTTAACCAGAATTTTTACATCAAGATTCTGAGACGCTTGAGGGAAGATGTGAGACAGGAAAGTCTAGCATGGTGGGTGTCCAATGACTGGTTCATTCACTATGACAGTACCCTTGTTCACTCAGCACTGTTTAGTGTTTTCTGGCCAAAAAAAATGGCAGTCATCCCCCACCCTCCCTACTCCCCAGATCTAACCCCTTATAACTTTTCTCTTCCCAAAACTAAAAATGGTACTCAAGAGATGGCATTACCTGGAGTTTACCTGGAGAGAGTTCCGGGGGTCAACGCCCCTGCGGCCCGGTCTGTGACCAGGCCTCCTGGTGGATCAAAGCCTGATCAACCAGGCTGTTGCTGCTGGCTGCACGCAAACCAACGTACGAGCCACAACCCGGCTGGTCAGGAACCGACTTTAGGTGCTTGTCCAGTGCCAGCTTGAAGACTGCCAGGGGTCTGTTGGTAATCCCCCTTATGTATGCTGGGAGGCAGTTGAACAGTCTCAGGCCCCTGACACTTATTGTATGGTCTCTTAACGTGCTAGTGACACCCCTGCTTTTCATTGGGGGGATGTTGCATCGTCTGCCAAGTCTTTTGCTTTCGTAGCGAGTGATTTTCGTGTGCAAGTTCGGTACTAGTCCCTCTAGGATTTTCCAGGTGTATATAATCATGTATCTCTCCCGCCTGCATTCCAGGGAATACAGGTTCAGGAACCTCAAGCGTTCCCAGTAATTGAGGTGTTTTATCTCCGTTATGCGCGCCGTGAAGGTTCTCTGTACATTTTCTAGGTCAGCAATTTCACCTGCCTTGAAAGGTGCTGTTAGTGTGCAGTAATATTCCAGCCTAGATAGAACAAGTGACCTGAAGAGTGTCATCATGAGCTTAGCATCCCTAGTTTTGAAGGTTCTCATTATCCATCCTGTCATTTTTCTAGCAGATGCGATTGATACAATGTTATGGTCCTTGAAGGTGAGATCCTCCGACATAATCACTCCCAGGTCTTTGACATTGGTGTTTCGCTCTATTTTGTGGCCAGAATTTGTTTTGTACTCTGATGATTTAATTTCCTCGTGTTTACCATATCTGAGTAATTGAAATTTCTCATCGTTGAACTTCATATTGTTTTCTGCAGCCCACATTGTAACAATACAGAGAATCAAACCATACCATGAGCAGGGATGGAGCCCAGGGCCAGAGAAACATAAAACTCCAGATCGACACATTTTGCCCGTGGTATGCTTTGTTTGCAATCACGTCATTACAATTTTGCGAGTCATGGGGACTCAATCAAAAATCATAAACTGCACTAGATGCTGTTAGGAAAGGAGAGCTCCAGAAATGTTTTGAGAAGTGGCGAAGGCACTGGGATCAGTGTATAGCCTCCCAAGGGACACAAATTAGGTTATCAGGTACGCCTATATATTTTTTCACTGCAGTTCGGGAACTTTTTTGATAGTACCTCACATAGTAGCTACATTTATGGCACACAGTAAGCAGCAGACTACCTTCCTTGGATTGGAAGACAGCCTGATATACTCAATTTACACGTTACTGTTCAATACAATTGTAAAAATCTAAACTTATTATTATTATTATTATTATTATCAAAAAGAAGCGCTAAGCCACAAGGGCTATACAGCTAAACTTACATAGAGCCTAAATATACTTACATTTTTTGCATTCAGGCTTTGCCCAGGAATATGATGTGTAGGTAAACTGAGGTTGGCGTTTCTAGCATCAGGAACACAAGAGACAAAGGGACGCCACTGATGTTCCTGGAGTTTACCTGTATATCCAAACTTTGGTCCTACCCTTAAGGGGGTACTGCATGTGATTCCAATTGTTACACCTTCCACAACCGTTTTCTTCTGTCACTATTCATCAACATAACTTGTCCAATAAATTGCAAACAGCCTTTTACACACTAATTCATGCTCACAGAGCCAACCCCTGATATTACTGTTATCTTAAAATAATTTTACTGAAACAATATTCGTTACGTGGAAAAAGTTATAGCATAAAGGCAGATAAACATCACAAGAGGGGTAGCTCTAATTCCTTGGATCAAAAGATTTTTACGATCAAACCACCCTTCACCCCTCCGTGCAGGCTGGCTACCAGTAGAGGGCAGTATGGCTGGGCAGTTGGGCAGCATGTACTGTGAGGGCAGAAAACTCCTGCGGGTTGGGTCTGCCAGAGAGGGCAAACACGTGAATGGCACCCACCAGTGTCTGACCCCACATTAGTTGATTCAGGAAAGCTGCCCCACCCACGGGCGTCATGTGGCACCAGCTAAGCCACACCTGAGCATACTGACGGCTGAGGGCGGCTGTCACCTTGCCCGCCCACTCCGCCCAACTGTCAGTAATCCTATCCAGTCTAAGTGTCAGACGATCCTTAGAATAGGAGAGTTGTGGGACATCGTCGGATGAGACAAAGCCCTGAAGGGTAAGGTACACTTCTAAGTCATCAAGGAGTTCCAAGTGAGGTAAGGCTCTGTTGAGGGCCACGAGTACCTCTAACGAGGAGATCCTCACTTTGAGCATCTCCAGGTACCGTATGGATGCTGTGGCATGGTAGAAGGGCCGGTGCCTCACACCAGGGAAGTCCTCCTCTGAGCTATCATTGTGGGCCTCCTCTTGGAAAAATTTAGTAGCGGCCTCAATGCCCAAGTGACAGGCTAAATATCGCAGCCTAACGCGAGCGAAAGCCTCCAGGAAAGGCAGGAGGAGGTAGTCAGAGGTGCAGGTGTCGTTGCTAGCCACATAATCTCCCTCCAACATAAGGATAAGGGAGCAAGAGGTTCTGGCGAGAGAGGCGGTGATAGAAGGCAGCGCTGGGAGGGACGTGGAGGGCTGGTCATCAGGGAGGCTAAGTGATATTGTAGAAGGTCTAGAACACTTGAGTAGGGCAGCCATGCCAGGTGTCACGCTGCCATCCTCCCCCAGCTGCCAATCTCTACGCCACTCGGCCACCACCTTACACTTACCCTGCGTCAATATTAATAAAGATAAATGTAGGCTAGTTCTGTGAATCTTTTTGAATGCATTTGTTCGGTGTAAAGCCTTTAGACTGCATGTGAATTATTAAGGCAGCGACTGAAACACATTAGGTTTTTGTCTAAATAGTTGGTTAATTGAGATTCAAGCTAAACAACTGCTCCAATGGTCATTAAGGCTGCATGCTACTTATTCACCACCCGTCAAGAATATTTTAATACCTAAAATAGGGATTAAAGTAATTATTATTATTATTATTATTATTATTATTATTATTATTATTATTATTATTATTATTATTTTAAAGGGGAAGCGCTAAACCCGTAGGATTATACAGCGCCTAGGGGTGGGGGGGATGGAAGGTATTCAGGCTTAATTCAGGGAACTAGCGCACAGATCTGGTTCCCTAGATCAAGAGCCCCTCACCAACATCAAGGAACCTCCCTGGGGGGGGATTAAAGTAAAACAGAATATACTATATATATTCTCCCCTGCAGCTGACAAGATATTTTTTATATTACACCCCAAAACGTGTTTAGGAAATTAACCTTAATTTAGACCTTTAATTATGTTATTAATGCAATGCTCTAGCATATCTCTGGGATAGGAGAATAAATGTTAAGTAATAATAATCTTTTATTTCTACATGTACACGGTATACAGGCCTAGATGACATTAATGGCATAATACTATACAGAAAGCCCCTAGTTATGCAGAGCATTTCAGGCAAATTAGATCCATTTTGTTCCCAGGATGCGACCCACACCAGTCGACTAATACCCAGGTATCTATTTTACTGCTAGGCGAACGTGGACAGTAGGTAATGTTTCCACCCGTACCGGGGATCAACCCCCGGACCTCGGTGTGTGAGCCGAGTGTGGTAGCTACGGGACACGTGTTTCATAAAGCAACATCACCCTCCACCCATCTTCACCGTCCCCAAAAACCTAGTAATTTCAATCTTATATCCTCTACCCCTGTACTATCCACTGCCCTGCCACACTTCATAACCTAATAATCATCCCTTTCCCTTTTACTACCCATTACCTCAACATTCTTCCCTGCCCTGCTGCGCTGTATAACCCTTGTGGTTTAGCGCTTCTTTCTGATTATAATAATTCAATCTTATATTTTCACATGTTTGCTTGGGTTGTGAATTTCATCTACATCGCCTTATTATTTTGAATATTAAACTACAAATGTTGGGCCTTTTGGAGGGTTTAGTTATAACTCTTAGGTCTCGTGAGGGAGGTTGGGTAAGGTTAGTTAGGAAACAGGTCACCATTGGAGATTTTGATCATCTGACAGAGGCCTTCCACTGGCTTACCGATCCACCCCTTTAAAAATTACGATTATAGCCATTAATTATTGTGAGGGTTTTGAAGTATAACTGTTACTGCTGGCTGCACGTTGGACTGCGTGCAGCCAGCAGTAACAGCCTGGTTGGTTAGGCTCTGATCCACCAGGAGGCCTGGTCACAGACCGGGCCGCGGGGGCGTTGACCCCCGGAACTCTCTCCAGGTAAACTGACCTGTTGCTGTACAATAAGAACATAACATGGCAATATAAACACAAATGCAGTATAATGTGATCCTTTATTGACTACGTTTCGCCCACACAGTGGGCTTTTTCAAGTCACAAACAGAACTACCTGGGGTGGAAGGAACGCGAGTATTTATAGTCTATAAATATAGTCTATAAATACTCGCGTTCCTTCCACCCCAGGTAGTTCTGTTTGTGACTTGAAAAAGCCCACTGTGTGGGCGAAACGTAGTCAATAAAGGATCACATTATACTGCATTTGTGTTTATATTGCCATTGTGTCGGTATTTTATACCATTTATTTCCAAGAACATAACATAAGAAAGGAGGATCACTGCAGCAGGCCTGTTGGCCCATACTAGGCAGGTCCTTTACAATCCTTCCCACTAACAAAATATTTAAAGTAAAAGGACACAAGTGCAACTAATGTGACATTTATTGTAGCAACGTTTCGCTCTCCAGGAGCTTTATCAAGCCATTACAAACAATACATGGACACAGAGGGTATATAAAGGCTCAGAGTGAGGTGAATACTAGTGAGGTACCATTTCGATGTTCACTAGTGGTAGTAGTAGTAGTAGTAGTAGTGGTAGTGACAAAAAGCAATTAATTCGTACATGAGTAAAAGGATATAAAAGCTATTACTTGGGTAACATAAAAATAGGTTGGACAAATATAAACTGGAATGAGGCAGGTTGTTTCAGTGTTCACTCTCTGTGCTTTGTGTAGTATAACAGGAGAGACTATGTGATGGCAGGGTTTACTGTTTTCAGGAGGATTCTTGCTAAGACTTCGGAGATGGTGAAGCTGCCGTAACCTCTCCATCCGTAACAAGAAACTAAGCAGTTTGGATGTGACTTCCCTCTTCACAAAAGTACCTACCAAAAAAGCCATCGAGGTTCTACGACGTAAAGTCAACCAGGACCTTAATCTTCCTTTACCTCCCGGAGATTTTGTTGACTTGATTGAACTCTGTGTTAACTTCAACTGTTTTTCCTTCAATAACAAGCTCTACAAACAAACCTACGGCATGGGAATGGGATCCCCAATAAGTGCCGTCCTAGCCAACTTATACATGGAACACCTAGAGTCTGAACACTTCGCCAACATCATCCCTTCAAGCGTCACTTGGTTACGTTACGTGGACGATGTCCTCGTAATAACTCCAAAACGTTTTGATGTACGGGATCTTCAGGCAAGGCTCAACGCAGTTGAACCAGCGATTCAGTTTACACTAGAAGAAGAGTCCAATGACAAGCTACCTTTCCTCGACGTCCTCATTCACAAAGTAGACAACAACCTAAGATTTCAAGTTTATCGGAAACCCACCAATAAAAATGATCTCACACACTTCTATTCCAGTCAAGATACCAAGACCAAAAGAGGCATCATCATCGGGTTTTTCCTAAGAGCATACCGAATTTGTAGTCCTGAGTTTCTTGACGAGGAATGTACTTACATTCACCAAACATTCACTGAGTTACAATTTCCTTCTTTTTTCATCAAAGACTGCAAGAAAAGAGCTCTTCAGATCATCAATTCTCCACGCATCAACACCGCTCCCAACAAAGTTATAATTCTTCCCAACAGCCAGGTTGCACTAAACGTCTCAAAAGTACTTTCACAAGCTAACACCAGAGTCGCCATCGCTTCTACCACTTCAATAAAGGATCTAACCAGGACAAAACCCAAGCACCACGAACCAGTCAATGCAGGAGTTTACACTATACCCTGTGGAGGCTGTGACAAGATCTACGTAGGTGAAACAGCAAGAAACCTCGACACCCGCCTCAATGAACACATATACGCATGTAGGAACGACAACTTAAACAACGCCTGTGTACAACACCGAAATTCCACCAATCATCTTATGAAATTCAGAGACGCCCAATTAGTGATAAAAGAAACTAATTTCCGCACACGCAAGTGCCTTGAATCAGCACTGATCGCTGTTTCGAATACAATTAAACAAAACAACGGCAGCTTCACCATCTCCGAAGTCTTAGCAAGAATCCTCCTGAAAACAGTAAACCCTGCCATCACATAGTCTCTCCTGTTATACTACACAAAGCACAGAGAGTGAACACTGAAACAACCTGCCTCATTCCAGTTTATATTTGTCCAACCTATTTTTATGTTACCCAAGTAATAGCTTTTATATCCTTTTACTCATGTACGAATTAATTGCTTTTTGTCACTACCACTACTACTACTACTACTACCACTAGTGAACATCGAAATGGTACCTCACTAGTATTCACCTCACTCTGAGCCTTTATATACCCTCTGTGTCCATGTATTGTTTGTAATGGCTTGATAAAGCTCCTGGAGAGCGAAACGTTGCTACAATAAATGTCACATTAGTTGCACTTGTGTCCTTTTACTTTACATATTGTCGGTAATTCTACCAACTTTATTACAACAAAATATTTGCCCAACCCAATTTTCAGTGCTACACAAGTCTCACTCAAATCCAACCCCTCTCACTCATGTATTTATCTAACCTAAATTTGAAACTACCCAACGTTTTAGCCTCAATAACCCTACTAGGTAGACTGTTCCACTCATCAACTACCTTATTTCCAAACCAATACTTTCCAATAAACACAGAGAACAAGGAGATTATAAAATACAGGAGATACCTCTAGTGAATCCTGACAGTGCTCACCTTCTCCAGCGTCTGGAGCACCGGCAGGAGACCAGGAAGGTTCCACGGGTGATCCTCCGTCAGGGTAATATGTGCTAACTCAGGTTGTGTGTGGAAGGCCAGACCTGCCACTGCTTCCCACACTCCTACCTGTCACAGTCAATTATTTCATATGTGCATTATTTTTTTATCATACTGTTTCCTACCATAGTAATGTGATATACATAGACATAAATTGTGAAGTAAGCATTTGTATTATTATTATTATTATTATTATTATTATTATTATTAATATTAATTTAAACACTAAACTCGAAAGGATCATATAGCACTTATAAGAGTTTAGGGACAACGTTTCTGTCTGATGATAAATTAGACACATGTGCACATTCATCTACAAAACGTTTCTGTCTGCATACAAGTTTAATGTTGTGCGAAACGTCATAAAAGAAACTTGTTTTGCAAAGTTGTTTTTGTCTTCTTGTTAGTTATGGGAAATTTTATCGTAACTACCGCCCACATTATTATTATTATAATCAAGGGGGAAGCGCTAAACCCGGAGGATTATACAGCGCCTGGGGGGGGGGGGATGTGGAAGGCATTCAGGCTTAATTCGGGGAACTGGAGCACAGATCCAATTCCCTAAATCAAGAGCCCCTCACCAACATCAAGGAACCTTCCTTGAGGGGACTACCGCCCACAGGATGGACATGGGGCGTACAATAGATATTAAAATAATTAAAGTGACATTCACCATCACTCATTCAATACCTTTTAAAGTGACGGTTAAGGGTTCGTGATCTAGGGAACTGGAGCTGTCCTCCTGCTCCTTGGATCAAGCCTGGCTCCCATTACCCAGACGCTGTATGACCCACACGAATTTAGCGCTTTCCAGTTAATGTAATAGTAACTCATTTACTAGCCTAGTCAGAGGCTATATATACATGTACCTGTATTATGAGGAAGCCCTAAATCCACAGGGGCCATACAGCACCTGAGGACTGGAAGGTACTCGGGTTTGATATAAGGCAAATTATTGTAATCATAATTGACCATTAAACCCACAAGAGTCAAGAGCTTTTCACTCGACATAAAGGCACTCTCCTCCCCTGAAAGGAATTCTGACAAATGTACATAAAAACTGACCTTAAAATGCTGATCTTGTAGCCTCCATGACCCCAGCTTCAGCTTGGCCTTGGACAGTAAGCTTGGCTTTTCCTGTCAACACATTGATGGCAAAGGTCATCCATCTATCTTAAAGGTCATGTGTCTCAATGTAACTCAAAGGTCATCTATATACTCTACATCCTTGCGGGTTTAGCCCTTAGTTATATTAATATACTTTACATAATTATATCAAAACATTTAAGGAAAGATATCCAATTATTATTATTACGTTAAGGGAAGAGCTTATTAATACAGCGCCTCAAGGAATAATAAGTAGCCAGGTTTGATCCTAGGAAGGGGAGGGTAGCTCCACCTCCTTGGATGAAGAGTTCTTACCTGTACCATGGCCCACCATGTGATGAATGTTCTCACGTCCTGTACAACTTCCTTCATTTTAACTGCATGAAACAAGCTTTAAAAAACTATTTTACATATTATATATATATATATATATATATATATATATATATATATATATATATATATATATATATATATATATATATATATATATATATATATATATATATCGTGCCGAATGTGTAAAACTGGTCAATTAGCAAGAACTCATTTAAAATTAAGTCCTTTATAAAATTTTCTCTTATACGTTTAAATATATATTTTTTTCATTAATGTTAATGTAAAAAAATTTAATTTTGCACCAAAAGAATCTTAGAAAACTTACCTAACCTTATTATAACAAGAACAATTTATTTTAGCCTAACCCAACTAAATATATTTTAGATTTGTTTACAATAATTTAATACTAAACAAACACAGTGAAATATATTTTTTTCGTTAAGTTCAGAATGATTTTAGCGAAATTATTGCATACACAAATTTTCACTTGTCTTATATGGCAAGATGAGCGTTGCTATTTAAGCCAAGATCGCAAGTTCTGCCTATTCGGCACGACATATATATATAATATATATATATATATATATATATATATATATATATATATATATATATATATATATATATATATATAATGAGAGAAAGAGAGCACAAACTTGGCACATCTACATCCAAAAAGTACATATTTCAGTTTTTTCACAGTATATGACAACACTGGACCATCAAAATAAAAAATAATATATTTTTAACAATAATAATAAAGTAAGTTGACTCACAGCAGCAGCTCTCACCACTTCACTTCGTTGTTGTTGTTAAAAAAGAAACGTTAAACCCGTATGAGTTATAAGGAGGTAACTGGTGTAGTTATGTATACGAGATATATATATAGACTGAGCTAGACTCTACTGAGGATATTGTATATTACATCCGTTCTTGTCTTGATAATATTATATCCTTCTATGATAACATTGTCTTATTTATTATATTAAATATAATTATGCCAAAAACTGCTATCTTAAAATATTTCTTTAAAATTCTGCATATCAAATAAATTTTAGTATTTTTTTTTTCATTTTTCTCAGTTTTTTTCACACTAATACGATTATGATAGTTTTATGTATTATGTTATTGTGATTACCTTCATAGTTACAAAGTAATTTTTCGTGGTTTTATATTTTCTTTGTTGGAACTTCGTGTTACAATTTAAAAAAATGGTTATAATTATAACTACAATTTTTATAGGGTTGGAGGGGTAAGCCAGGGGAAGGCGTCGGTCGGATGACCAAAAGTTGCAGTGGTGGGTTATCATATGACTAAGACCGGCGTCAGGAAACACTTGTTCAGTTTCCTGACAAACATTACTTAACCTAACGCTTACCATACGACCCACAACTTTTAACTTTTTGGGTTATCCTAGATAATTTACATTATGTATGATAATTGTACCTGTGCCTAAATAAACTTAATAACAGTCGATTACCTGGCGGGTACCTGTTTACCTGCTAATTAACATAGACTTGTATATCCATGCCTTGCCTTGCCCGGGGTCAAATCCGTACCCATCGCTTATATGCCCTCGCCTATGTGAATTTAGCTACGTGTCAATGGGTCATCTAAATGACTGTGACCCGTGACTTTGGTGATGGTCACAATAACCACTACCCACTATGTATGTATAAGTCGTTACGATTGTAATTATATATAAACATATAAATAGTTCATTATCATTTTAATTTGTTTAGTTATCAGAACTTTGTGGCCCAGTCCCTAGACCCAATGTGTGCGTCCGTAATGTTGAGGTACAGTCCCTAGACCCAATGTGTGCCTCCGTAATGTTGAGGTACAGTCCCTAGACCCAATGTGTGCGTCCGTAATGTTGAGGTACAGTCCCTAGACCCAATGTGTGCCTCCGTAATGTTGAGGTACTGTCCCTAGACCCAATGTGTGCCTCCGTAATGTTGAGGTACAGTCCCTATTATTATTATTATAATCAAAAAGAAGCGCTAAGCCACAAGGGCTATACAGCGCTGCAGGGTAGGGAAGGAAGCAAGGGAATTGGATGGCAGAAGGGAGGGGGGATGATCAGCAGGTTACAGAAAACAGCGGGGCAGGGGATAGTACGGGGGTAGAGGGTAGCAAGAGATACAAGTAGAAAGGGCTGAAAGTATCAGAATTTGTGAAGTAAGTCAGTCGTTGTCAAAAAGTCAATGAGAGAGTCCGGATGAAAGGTGGGTCCATCAGCGAGAAGGGAAGGTAAAGAGAGAGCAGCGGGGCGAAGACGACGACAGAGGTAAATTCTGCGTGCTCGTTGATAAAGTGGGCAGTCCAACAGAATGTGGCTGACTGATAATGGAGCTTGGCAATTCTCACAGAGAGGAGCAAGACGCCTCTCCATGAGATATCCATGAGTAAGACGAGTATGGCCAATGCGAAGACGGGAGAGAGTAGTCTCCCAACCTCGACACTGGTGATAAGAAGACGGCCAGTAACCTATACTCGGTTTAATAGACTGAAGTTTGTTGCCGAGCATAGTAGACCAACGTTGTTGCCAACGGGTGTGAAGGTGGGAAGATATTACAGCAAAATAGTCCGTACATGGAATACCTCTATAAGAAACTGGTAGGTCATGTACTGCTGACCGCACAGCAGTGTCTGCCTGTTCATTGCCCTGTACGTCAACATGACCAGGGACCCAACAAAAAACAATATCTTTATGCTTAGTAAAGATGCGGCGTAGCCAAAGTTGGATACGGAGGACTAAGGGGTGAGGTGTATCAAATTTTTGTATAGCCTGTAAAGCACTAAGGGAGTCTGAGACAACCACAAATGATGACACAGGCATAGATGCAATACGGATAAGTGCTGTAAGGATGGCATATAATTCAGCAGTAAAAATACTAGCTGAAGATAGTAAATGCCCTTGTACGACGCTGTCCGGAAACACTGCTGCGAATCCTACGCCGTCAGAAGACTTAGAGCCATCTGTGTACACAGCAATGGCATGAGAATGAGAGTGAAAGTGGTCAAGAAAAAGAGAGCGGGAAGCGACCGTAGACAGTTGGGCTTTCGAGCAAGGGAGGGAGAAAGAACAGACTCGAACAGCTGGAACTTCCCAGGGGGGTAGGGAAAAGTGAGATGCTACATGTACATAGAAAGGTGGTAGTTGAAGAGAAGACAAGAGCGAATGAAGGCGAAGAGAGAAGGGACGGAGTAAGCAGGGGCGGCGAACAAATAAAGAATGTCTACTAATATCAGTGACCATTCTATAAATGGAAGGATTGCGGAGATCATGAGAGCGTACATAATAGCGCAGGCAATGGGCATCACGGCGATCGGATAAGGATGGAACGTTCGCTTCTGCATAGAGGCTTTCGACAGGGGAAGAGCGAAAAGCACCAAGGCATAAACGTAATCCTTGGTGATGAATGGGGTTAAGGCTAGAGAGAGTAGCAGGAGATGCCGCTGAATAGATCTGGTCACCATAATCAAGTTTCGATAAAATAAGGGTGGAATGTAGGTGAAGGAGGGTTCGACGATCAGCTCCCCACGAAAGATGAGCAAGGGTTTTAAGAAGGTTCAGCCGGCTGTGACAAGTTGCCTTCAGAGAGGTAATGTGAGGTTTCCAGGATAACCTACGATCAAAGAGGAGGCCCAGAAACTTGACTGTATCACGTTCAGGGATACGTGAGCCATAGAGGTACAAAGGATGATCAGAGATGACAGAGCGTCTAGTGAAAGTGATTTGGTGGGTTTTAGTGCTGGAAAATTTAAACCCATGTGTGGTGGCCCAATTGGAAACACGGTCGACTGCATGCTGGAGAGAAACTGTAAGGAGGTGACAGTCAGCGCCTGCACAGGCAATAGCGAAGTCATCAACATAGAGTGATGACCAAATATTTGATGGAAGACTAGAGGCCAAATCATTAATAGCAAGGAGAAAAAGTGTTGTGCTCAGAACACATCCCTGGGGGACACCTTCAGCTTGGACAAAGTCCGGGGAGAGCACATTATTAACCCGAACACGGAAATGCCTGTCAGTTAAAAAGTTCTTAAGGAAGGATGGTAGATTGCCTCGAAGGCCTAAGGAGTGGACTTGGGCTAAAATATTATACCTCCAAGTTGTGTCATATGCCTTCTCAAGGTCAAAAAATATGGCAATAACTGAGTGGTTATTCGCAAAGGCATTACGAACATACGTATCCAAGCGCAGTAAGGGGTCTATGGTAGAACGTCCCTTACGAAAGCCATATTGACGAGTGGAGAGACTGTTGTGTGTCTCTAAATACCACACTAAACGTCTATTTACTAGACGTTCCATTACTTTGCAAACTGCACTGGTAAGAGCAATGGGACGATAGTGGGAGGTTTCATGTCCCGTAGTGCCTGGTTTGCGGAAAGGGAGAACAATGGCGGATTTCCACAGCTGTGGAAGAACTCCTTGTGACCAAATAAGATTGTAAAGGCGTAATAGGACTGCAAGGGCTGACTGATGTAAATGTTGTAGCATACGAATATGAATGTCGTCGGGCCCAGCTGCCGATGATCGACAAGCTGAGAGTGTTGCCTCCAGTTCTTGAAGTGTAAAAGGCACATTATACTGTTCTTCTCTGAGAGAAGAAAAGTCCAAGGGTGCTAACTCTCTGGCAGACTTTGAGGAAAGAAATGAGGGGCATAGATGGAGTCCCTGAGAAATACGGACCAGATGATTGCCAATTTCATTGGCAACATCTAGTGGGTTTGCTATATCAACACCGGCAACTCGCAGAACAGGAGCCGGGTCAGGAGAATATTTACCACTCAGTTTTCGTACTTTTTTCCAGACTGCACTCATAGAGGAAGCAGAGGTGATGGTGGAGACATAATCTCGCCAGCAAGTGCGTTTAGCGTCACGGATGACACGGCGAGCGATCGCACGCTTCTGTTTAAAATCAAGGAGTCGCTCTGTGGTTCTATTGTACCGGTACCTGCCCCATGCAGCGCGTTTCAAACGTACTGCACGAGCACAAGCAGGAGACCACCAAGGCACGCATTTCTGAGAATGCCTGCCCGAAGTTTGGGGTATAGAATGAGAAGCTGCGGTGAAAACGGAGGACGAGAAGAGGTGTAAAAGCTCATCGATGGAGGACGAAGAAGGAACCTCTTTAAAAACAGTCAGGTGTGAGTAAAGGTTCCAATTTGCCCGATTAAATTGCCAGCGTGGGGTGCGAAGAGGTGGCGAATATGAAGGGGAAGAAAGAATGATTGGGAAATGATCACTGTCATGTAAGTCCGGGAGAACAGACCAAGTAAAGTCTAATGCGGCGGAGGAAGAGCAAACTGAGAGATCGATGCAAGAGAGAGTATGAGTCCGAGGATCAAAATGGGTGTGAGTACCTGTATTTAAAACATGGAGGGGGTGGGTGGCAAGAAAAGCCTCTAACTGAATTCCACGGGAATCACAGTGAGACCCTCCCCAGAGGAAATGGTGGGCATTAAAATCACCAAGTAACAGAATCGGTGGCGGTAATGACGAAACAAGGAAGGCAAAATCCGGAATAGATAATGCCCGAGAAGGAGAGAGATATAAAGAACAGAGCGTATACCACCTATGTAAGTGGATACGGGCTGCTGTGTAATGCAGCGAAGTATGAATAAATAGTTGATGGTACGGAATATCAGTGCGGAGAAGAAGGGCACTTTCATTAAAGGTCCCATCAGGAAAAGGATCTGAAGAATACAACAAATTATAGCCTGAGATGTGAGAAATAACAGCAGAGTGTAATTTTGGTTCCTGTAAGCAAACACCAACAGGGGCAAACTGGGAGAGTAACATCTGAAGCTCACCCCGATTACCCCTGAGGCCGCGTATATTCCACTGTAAAAAGGCCATGATTGGCAATGATAAAGATACTTGAAATCCGCAGGTAAGGGTTCCTACGGACTAGAAGGGTTAGAAAAGTCCACATGCGGAGGCAGTGGAAAATGTTCAAGCAGCGAAGGAACGGTGCGCTGTGAAGAAAGGAGTTGCGCAGATGGAGCAGAGGAGAGAGAAAGAGCGGAAGGTGGATCAGTGTCCATTGATGGTTTGGTCTCTGCAATATATTCAGAGATTGCTTCAAGTGTTTCGGAATTCAGAGATGTCGTATGGGAGACAATATTGGGAATGGTAGGGGGAGGATGAGTAAAGATTGGAACTGTATTGGACTGTACCAAGGTAGGGGGGGGCGAAAGGGTGGAGGGAACTGGAGAAGCGTGGCAGGGGACAGAAGAGACAGGAACCTGGGAGGTGGCAGAAGAGGAAGAAACTTGGGAGGGAACAGGGGAGGAAGGTACATTACGAGGAGGAGGGTGAACCTCTGCACTTGTAACCGAGCCAGTGAGAGGGGAAGAACTAGGGACAGAGACAGGGAGGGTAAAATGAGGAGGTGGAAGATGGGTAGGAGGTGTTACCGGACCTTTTTTTGACTTTTGAGAAGTAGAGGGACGATTGGGAAGAGGTGTCGTACGAGGTCTCGTCGATACTGAGGCTTGTAAGAGAGAACTCGAAGAAGCGAGATTAGACTGAGGCGTTGAAGTAGGGACGTCTGAGCCGAGGACAGCAAAAGGATTAGATACAGGAGTGATTATGGGAGAGGTAACCACAGAGGTGGGTGTAGAAGATGGGATACCAGAAGTGGGGGGACGTTTTGAAACACGGGAATAAGAAACACGTGGGAGTCTCCCTTGGAGGCGGAGATGAGAAACTGCCATGGCATAAGGGAGACCTTCTGTCTCTTTGAGGTAACGGATTTCCCGCTCGTTTAAATAGACCTGACAACGGCGAGAGTACGAAGGGTGAGCCTCATGACAGTTAAGGCAAGAGGGAGATCGATTGCAAGACGTATTAGAATGGTCATCGGCACCACAGACTGGGCATTCGGCGATAGATCTGCAATATTTCGCTGGATGGCCAAATCGCCAGCAATTTCTACACTGTTGTGGTGTAGGGATCACCTTTCGAACTTGTAACCGATGTCCTGCTATATAAACGGAGGATGGGAGTTCTCGGCTGTCAAAAGTTAAACGAGCCACATTGCTAGGGTATCGTCTCCGCCCACGGGCAGGAAGAACGTAAGTGTCTACCTTGAGGATTGGGAGATCTTGGAGTTCCAGCTGTTCGAGAATGTCGGTGCCACATGTCTGGAAATTTTGTTGAACTATGGTATGGGGCAGAATAACGGTACCACTACAAGAATTGAGGGAATGATGTTTTTCAAGGGTGACAGGAACAGTATCTATATGGGAAAGACGAGAGAGCTCACGAGCCTGGGTAGCATTCTGTACGGTAATGATGCGCGTACCGCTCTTAAGAGCATGAAAAGAAATATCTTTACCAACATGGCGTAGGAGTGCCTTGCCAATACTATGGTCAGAAAGATAGGCAGTAGAGGAAGTTGGTCGTAAAGTGAAGAATTTAGTCCACTGTTCAGTCTGAAACTGAGCGTGGAAAGGTAGTGAAGGACGTGTCAATCGTTTCTGAGAAGAACGAGAAGGTGAAGGTGGAGAAGTATCATCAGCAGGTAATTGTCGTTGACGTTTAGGCGTGGGACCAGAGTTGGTCCGACGTGGAACGGGTCGGCGATTTGAAAATTGCCGCACCGTAGAGGGAGAGGCCGGAAGCATAGTCAGAGGAGAGCGAAGGTCTGATAAATCGAAGGAGTCAGTCGAGGCCTCAGTACCTGAAGCGGGTGAGGAAACAGCACCGGCAATAGGTACAGAGGCATGAGGAATGTCTGAAGAGTGGTCCAAAGACGAGGCGGGGTCAGAACGGGGTGCGGTATCAAGAAGGGGCCCGGGGGTACTAGGTTCATGGACTAGGGCTGCCATGGTTAGGTTACTTCTTTCTTTTTGTTTTTAAGAAAAAAAAAGAAAGAAGAAAAGAAAATAAAAACAAAAAAAAGAAAAAAAAAAGGGGGGACCGGGGAGGGATAGTTCCTAGGAGGAATGAAAGGGCCAGAAATCTCCCTCCGCGCCCAAGAGGACTCGACACCGCTAGTAGCGCAGATGCAGCATGGAACCCGTGCCATACCCTACCCTTCATGCCAGTAAACCAGCAATCTGGGATAGCAACCTCACATCTGCCGAGCTACCTCGGTGGACAAAAGAGAGGGCGGCCGGATATCCGCCACAAAGCATACCTCCTTCAGCCACCACCCCCGGAATCCGAAAGGTGGCTTCCAGAGATACACCCGTCGCCCAAAAGACACCCAAAGCTACTCCGGGATACCGGAGAGGGATCGGGACATCCCTAGGCAATCCAGATTCCACGGCAAACTACGCCACCGCCAAGAAACCTCAACGGAATGGGATGGACCCCGGTGTCCTTTCCCCTACCTAGGAACTAGCGCGCCTGTGGGAGAAATCACGAAGGCTAAAAAGAGGAAGGGCAAAAGGGAGGGGTGAGGAGGAGGAGGAGGAATGGAAAAAGGGGAGGATGGGGAGGATGGGATAGGGGAGGGGAGAATGGGGGGTAATTAGGTTCGGTCTGAGGAAGAAGACCGACAGGGCTAATTCCTCAGACCAAGAGCCTCTTCACCACGCCAAGGAGCCCCCCTTGAAGAGGGGTACAGTCCCTAGACCCAATGTGTGCCTCCGTAATGTTGAGGTACAGTCCCTAGACCCAATGTGTGCCTCCGTAATGTTGAGGTACAGTCCCTAGACCCAATGTGTGCCTCCGTAATATTGAGGTACAGTCCCTAGACCCAATGTGTGCCTCCGTAATGTTGAGGTACAGTCCCTAGACCCAATGTGTGCCTCCGTAATGTTGAGGTACAGTCCCTGGACCCAATGTGTGCCTCCGTAATGTTGAGGTACAGTCCCTAGACCCAATGTGTGCCTCCGTAATGTTGAGGTACAGTCCCTAGACCCAATGTGTGCCTCCGTAATGTTGAGGTACAGTCCCTAGACCCAATGTGTGCCTCCGTAATGTTGAGGTACAGTCCCTAGACCCAATGTGTGCGTCCGTAATGTTGAGGTACAGTCCCTAGACCCAATGTGTGCCTCCGTAATGTTGAGGTACAGTCCCTAGACCCAATGTGTGCCTCCGTAATGTTGAGGTACAGTCCCTAGACCCAATGTGTGCGTCCGTAATGTTGAGGTACAGTCCCTAGACCCAATGTGTGCCTCCGTAATGTTGAGGTACAGTCCCTAGACCCAATGTGTGCCTCCGTAATGTTGAGGTACAGTCCCTAGACCCAATGTGTGCCTCCGTAATGTTGAGGTACAGTCCCTGGACCCAATGTGTGCGTCCGTAATGTTGAGGTACAGTCCCTAGACCCAATGTGTGCGTCCGTAATGTTGAGGTACAGTCCCTAGACCCAATGTGTGCCTCCGTAATGTTGAGGTACAGTCCCTAGACCCAATGTGTGCCTCCGTAATGTTGAGGTACAGTCCCTGGACCCAATGTGTGCCTCCGTAATGTTGAGGTACAGTCCCTAGACCCAATGTGTGCCTCCGTAATGTTGAGGTACAGTCCCTAGACCCAATGTGTGCCTCCGTAATGTTGAGGTACAGTCCCTAGACCCAATGTGTGCCTCCGTAATGTTGAGGTACAGTCCCTAGACCCAATGTGTGCGTCCGTAATGTTGAGGTACAGTCCCTAGACCCAATGTGTGCCTCCGTAATGTTGAGGTACAGTCCCTAGACCCAATGTGTGCCTCCGTAATGTTGAGGTACAGTCCCTAGACCCAATGTGTGCGTCCGTAATGTTGAGGTACAGTCCCTAGACCCAATGTGTGCCTCCGTAATGTTGAGGTACAGTCCCTAGACCCAATGTGTGCCTCCGTAATGTTGAGGTACAGTCCCTAGACCCAATGTGTGCCTCCGTAATGTTGAGGTACAGTCCCTGGACCCAATGTGTGCGTCCGTAATGTTGAGGTACAGTCCCTAGACCCAATGTGTGCGTCCGTAATGTTGAGGTACAGTCCCTAGACCCAATGTGTGCCTCCGTAATGTTGAGGTACAGTCCCTAGACCCAATGTGTGCGTCCGTAATGTTGAGGTACAGTCCCTAGACCCAATGTGTGCCTCCGTAATGTTGAGGTACAGTCCCTGGACCCAATGTGTGCGTCCGTAATGTTGAGGTACAGTCCCTGGACCCAATGTGTGCCTCCGTAATGTTGAGGTACAGTCCCTAGACCCAATGTGTGCCTCCGTAATGTTGAGGTACAGTCCCTAGACCCAATGTGTGCCTCCGTAATGTTGAGGTACAGTCCCTAGACCCAATGTGTGCCTCAGTAATGTTGAGGTACAGTCCCTAGACCCAATGTGTGCCTCCGTAATGTTGAGGTACAGTCCCTAGACCCAATGTGTGCCTCCGTAATGTTGAGGTACAGTCCCTAGACCCAATGTGTGCCTCCGTAATGTTGAGGTACAGTCCCTAGACCCAATGTGTGCCTCCGTAATGTTGAGGTACAGTCCCTAGACCCAATGTGTGCCTCCATAATGTTGAGGTACAGTCCCTAGACCCAATGTGTGCCTCCGTAATATTGAGGTACAGTCCCTAGACCCAATGTGTGCCTCTGTAATGTTGAGGTACAGTCCCTGGACCCAATGTGTGCCTCCGTAATGTTGAGGTGCAGTCCCTAGACCCAATGTGTGCCTCCGTAATGTTGAGGTACAGTCCCTAGACCCAATGTGTGCCTCCGTAATGTTGAGGTACAGTCCCTAGACCCAATGTGTGCCTCCGTAATGTTGAGGTACAGTCCCTGGACCCAATGTGTGCCTCCGTAATGTTGAGGTACAGTCCCTAGACCCAATGTGTGCCTCCGTAATGTTGAGGTACAGTCCCTAGACCCAATGTGTGCCTCCGTAATGTTGAGGTACAGTCCCTGGACCCAATGTGTGCCTCCGTAATGTTGAGGTACAGTCCCTGGACCCAATGTGTGCCTCCGTAATGTTGAGGTACAGTCCCTAGACCCAATGTGTGCCTCCGTAATGTTGAGGTACAGTCCCTAGACCCAATGTGTGCCTCCGTAATGTTGAGGTACAGTCCCTAGACCCAATGTGTGCCTCCGTAATGTTGAGGTACAGTCCCTAGACCCAATGTGTGCCTCCGTAATGTTGAGGTACAGTCCCTAGACCCAATGTGTGCCTCCGTAATGTTGAGGTACAGTCCCTGGACCCAATGTGTGCCTCCGTAATGTTGAGGTACAGTCCCTAGACCCAATGTGTGCCTCCGTAATGTTGAGGTACAGTCCCTAGACCCAATGTGTGCCTCCGTAATGTTGAGGTACAGTCCCTAGACCCAATGTGTGCCTCGGTAATGTTGAGGTACAGTCCCTGGACCCAATGTGTGCCTCCGTAATGTTGAGGTACAGTCCCTAGACCCAATGTGTGCCTCCGTAATGTTGAGGTACAGTCCCTGGACCCAATGTCTGCCTCCGTAATGTTGAGGTACAGTCCCTAGACCCAATGTGTGCCTCCGTAATGTTGAGGTACAGTCCCTGGACCCAATGTGTGCCTCCGTAATGTTGAGGTACAGTCCCTGGACCCAATGTGTGCCTCCGTAATGTTGAGGTACAGTCCCTAGACCCAATGTGTGCCTCCGTAATGTTGAGGTACAGTCCCTAGACCCAATGTGTGCCTCCGTAATGTTGAGGTACAGTCCCTAGACCCAATGTGTGCCTCCGTAATGTTGAGGTACAGTCCCTAGACCCAATGTGTGCCTCCGTAATGTTGAGGTACAGTCCCTAGACCCAATGTGTGCCTCCGTAATGTTGAGGTACAGTCCCTGGACCCAATGTGTGCCTCCGTAATGTTGAGGTACAGTCCCTAGACCCAATGTGTGCCTCCGTAATGTTGAGGTACAGTCCCTTGACCCAATGTGTGCCTCCGTAATGTTGAGGTACAGTCCCTAGACCCAATGTGTGCCTCGGTAATGTTGAGGTACAGTCCCTGGACCCAATGTGTGCCTCCGTAATGTTGAGGTACAGTCCCTAGACCCAATGTGTGCCTCCGTAATGTTGAGGTACAGTCCCTGGACCCAATGTCTGCCTCCGTAATGTTGAGGTACAGTCCCTAGACCCAATGTGTGCCTCCGTAATGTTGAGGTACAGTCCCTGGACCCAATGTGTGCCTCCGTAATGTTGAGGTACAGTCCCTGGACCCAATGTTTGTCTCCGTAATGTTGAGGTACAGTCCCTGGACCCAATGTGTGTCTCCGTAATGTTGAGGTACAGTCCCTGGACCCAATGTGTGTTTCCGTAATGTTGAGGTACAGTCCCTGGACCCAATGTGTGTCTCCGTAATGTTGAGGTACAGTCCCTGGACCCAATGTGTGCCTCCGTAATGTTGAGGTACAGTCCCTGGACCCAATGTGTGCCTCCGTAATGTTGAGGTGTTCTTGGACCCAATGTGTGCCTCTGTAATGTTGAGGTACAGTCCCTGGACCCAATGTGTGCCTCTGTAATGTTGAGGTACAGTCCCTGGACCCAATGTGTGCCTCCATAATGGTGAGGTACAGTCCCTCGACCCAATGTGTGCCTCCGTAATGTTGAGGTACAGTCCCTGGACCCAATGTGTGCCTCCATAATGTTGAGGTACTGTCCCTAGACCCAATGTGTGCCTCTGTAATGTTGAGGTACTGTCCCTAGACCCAATGTGTGCCTCCGTAATGTTGAGGTACTGTCCCTGGACCCAATGTGTGTCTCCGTAATGTTGAGGTACTGTCCCTAGACCCAATGTGTGCCTCCGTAACGTTGAGGTACTGTCCCTGGACCCAATGTGTGTCTCCGTAATGTTGAGGTACAGTCCCTAGACCCAATGTGTGCCTCCGTAATGTTGAGGTACTGTCCCTAGACCCAATGTGTGCCTCTGTAATGTTGAGATACAGTCCCTGGACCCAATGTGTGCCTCTGTAATGTTGAGGTACAGTCCCTGGACCCAATGTGTGCCTCTGTAATGTTCAGGTACTGTCCCTAGACCCAATGTGTGCCTCTGTAATGTTGAGGTACAGTCGCTGGACCCAATGTGTGCCTCCGTAATGTTGAGGTACAGTCCCTGGACCCAATGTGTGCCTCCGTAATGTTGAGGTACAGTCCCTAGACCCAATGTGTGCCTCCGTAATGTTGAGGTACAGTCCCTGGACCCAATGTGTGCCTCCGTAATGTTGAGGTGTTCTTGGACCCAATGTGTGCCTCTGTAATGTTGAGGTACAGTCCCTGGACCCAACGTGTGCCTCTGTAATGTTGAGGTACAGTCCCTGGACCCAATGTGTGCCTCCATAATGGTGAGGTACAGTCCCTCGACCCAATGTGTGCCTCCGTAATGTTGAGGTACAGTCCCTGGACCCAATGTGTGCCTCCATAATGTTGAGGTACTGTCCCTAGACCCAATGTGTGCCTCTGTAATGTTGAGGTACTGTCCCTAGACCCAATGTGTGCCTCCGTAATGTTGAGGTACTGTCCCTGGACCCAATGTGTGTCTCCGTAATGTTGAGGTACTGTCCCTAGACCCAATGTGTGCCTCCGTAACGTTGAGGTACTGTCCCTGGACCCAATGTGTGTCTCCGTAATGTTGAGGTACAGTCCCTAGACCCAATGTGTGCCTCCGTAATGTTGAGGTACTGTCCCTAGACCCAATGTGTGCCTCTGTAATGTTGAGATACAGTCCCTGGACCCAATGTGTGCCTCTGTAATGTTGAGGTACAGTCCCTGGACCCAATGTGTGCCTCTGTAATGTTCAGGTACTGTCCCTAGACCCAATGTGTGCCTCTGTAATGTTGAGGTACAGTCGCTGGACCCAATGTGTGCCTCCGTAATGTTGAGGTACAGTCCCTGGACCCAATGTGTGCCTCCGTAATGTTGAGGTACAGTCCCTAGACCCAATGTGTGCCTCCGTAATGTTGAGGTACAGTCCCTGGACCCAATGTGTGCCTCCGTAATGTTGAGGTACAGTCCCTCGACCCATTATTTGTCTCTATCTTTTTAACTACCACCTACAGGATGGTTATGGGGTGTATAATAAAATATTAAACTAACTAAATACTGAGCTTGAACTTATGTGTGCAAGCTTACTGTTGTTTGAAGGGGTTGAGACCACTGACTGTGCCTCTGCAAGTGGCCTGACTAACCCTATATGGACTATGGCATATTTACACCTGCTCTGCAAGTGATGGGCACATTACAATAAAGCAAAAACTATAAACCTGTAAGAGTGATACAGCAGCTGAAAAATAAGAGGTTATCAGATTTGATCCAGGGGAGACAGCTCCAATTCCTTGGATCAAGAGCCCTTCACCAGTGATATCTCTTTTACAGGGGAAACTAAGGAGTTTTGAAGTTTACTGCCACTACCTTTTCTAGAAAGCAGTTGATCCCAAAGGAGTACTACCCTGAAGCTAAATAAAAACATTAAAATATTTTTATCGTTAATCTTTGTCTCTGTGTACTCGCCTATATGGGGTTGCAGAGGTCAATTCACAGCTCCTAGCCCCACCTTTTTGCTAGATGTGTACACTCACCTATATGTGGTTACAGGGGCCAATTCATAGCTCATGGCCCCATGTGTGTGTGTAATATATATATATATATATATTTTTTTTTTTTCAACAAGTCGGCCGTCTCCCACCGAGGCAGGGTGACCCAAAAAAGAAAGAAAATCCCCAAAAAGAAAATACTTTCATCATTCAACACTTTCACCACACTCACACATTATCACTGTTTTTGCAGAGGTGCTCAGAATACAACAGTTTAGAAGCATATACGTATAAAGATACACAACACATCCCTCCAAACTGCCAATATCCCAAACCCCTCCTTTAAAGTGCAGGCATCTTCTGATGTTATCCAATTTAGGTGAAGTTCTGTGGTATGTCTATATGGCAAAGAGTGAGACACTTATGCAACATATGGGAATCTTTATTGAGGAAACATTTCGCCAATAACGTTTCCTCAATAAAGATTCCCATACGTTGCATAAGTGTCTCAATCTTCAACTTGTCGGTTTTTAAACCATTTATCACACAGGCTATATGGCATTTCTGGTATTTCTCCTCCTATCCTCATTTCCTTACAATCCAACACCAATGCAGGTGCATCTATAGTAAGCCTATTTAAAAGTCAGAGAATGAGTGGTGGAACACTTGGCGAGTAAGTCGTTGAGTATATCGGATGTTGAAAGTGAATTTTTTGGATGCTCTCAGATAATATAAATCATTAAAATGTAGTGAACTGAGAGCTTGGCCTGGCAACAAAATGCAGGAATCCACTTGGAGTTTAATGGAAAACAATTTGTTCTGCTCCAACTTAAGACTAACCTTCTTGCAAGCAGTTTTGGAGCTGTTGGGAGAGTACCAGAAAACAGTTGTCTTAATTGTAGTTTAGAATGAAACAAGGACTGTCCCTAAAATATATTATTATTATTACAGTATAGTTCATGAAGAAAAGCACTAAACCCATGTGGATCATTCAGAGCTACCCACAAGGGTGAGAGAGACTAGAGGATAAGTGCCACAGCCAGTGTAACAAATCAGTGTCAGTTAATAAATCCTTAAAAGTAGAACCATCAAAATTTCTTTGCTGGTGGCAGCAATTATTATGGCCTTCACCAGCAGACAAAATAACAGGGACCATTTTATCCATTATTCCAGTTACCTGATATTACTATACAATATTCACAAGAGAGCACTAAACCTGCAAGGGTCATACAGCACTACACAGCAAACTGAGAGAGATGGTAGAGAGGAACCCTTGTGGGTTTAGCACTTAGTTTTGATTATAATAATAATACAGTGGACCCCCGGTTAACGATATTTTTTCATTCCAGAAGTATGTTCAGGTGCCAGTACTGACCGAATTTGTTCCCATAAGGAATATTGTGAAGTAGATTAGTCCATTTCAGACCCCCAAACATACACGTACAAACGCACTTACATAAAAACACTTACATAATTGGTCGCATTGGGAGGTGATCGTTAAGCGGGGGTCCACTGTAATGGTAAAGAGGAAGAGGCAGTGTTGGAGAAAGCACATCAGCAGAAAGGAGAAAATTTATTATTATTATTATTATTATTATAATCAAAATGAAGCACTAAACCTACAAGTCACTCATACAGTGCTGCGAAAGGAGAAAAAAAGGTGTGTCACGATTCAAGTAATAAATTGATTTCGTTTTGAGATACTGAAGCAGCACTAGCATCCCCCCCCCCCTCCCCTTTCAATGCAACATACTGATTTAGGGAAAAGTCATGGAAGAAAAAAGAATGCATGAAAAATTAAAACTATTGGTCTGTGTCCTCACACCCAGCATGAAGTCCAGCAGGTAAGGAACTGAATGTACTAACATTTTCAATGGTAATGAAGATATACAGAAAAATAAACCATGGCAAGTCTAGTGCAGCCTCAGAACCAAAAGATTGTATACATGCCCTTTAATGCACTCTTATCCCATTTGAATATCAAATGTGGAATAGCTTATTTAAGAGGGAAAAAAAGCATATGATACAGTATTTGATTTCACCAACTGAACCCACCACTTACTTGCAGAGATAATAATCATTATGGCACATCTTGTTGAACCCAGTACTTATATTAAAGCTTATATGTCAAGGATAATCAAGATTCTCCATACAAAACTGATATTTAATGATTCTTGGTCATACTCAATAGTCGATAACATGTTAAATGTTCTTTGTCACTATGTAATGAGCTTGCAATAGAACAATTTTGACAACTGTACCAGGGTCATGATATGGGTGAATTTTTTGCATACCTTTAAATTATTAGAATTCAGAATATCTTATCTGTCTTAATTTTGTAATGAACTCAACATTGAAAATGAATTCCAATAATTTTTAAATAAAATTCACTAGTAATAAAATGATACTGCATTAAATGGGTGTCGTATATTAAAAAGATACAATGCTAAACTGCTGGAAATGTGAAAAAAAAAATTATGAAATTAGCGAAGTATTAGATATAAAAAAGCTTCTTTGCTAATTAAAATGTACTATGTGTATTCAACACAATGTTACATAATACTGGCTTTGGACTGAGCTCCAATTAACCTCTGGGTTGACCCAGGTTGCTTATGAAATGAGCAAAATATTAGAATTGTCATTACTGGCAATTTCAATTTCTTTTTTTTTTAAGAAAATATATAATTAGTGTAATGTACAGTGAATACTTTAGACATCTATGCTAAAAATTAATATGTACATAATTTATCGTAACTCGAAATAAAACAAATGCTTCTCTAATTTTGTAGTTTTTAGACAAACAGAAATGCCTTCTGGTACATTATTTTAGAAATGTCAAAATAATCTGGAATCTTATTTTATAAAGTTCAAAATATTTTGGTATCTTATTTTAGAAATGTCAAAATAAAAGTTCTTTTAATGACGAGATATTACACTGCAAAATAGTTTATGATTTCTTTTTGGGTACCAATGATTGCTTTAAAAAGAATGGTACACGGGGCTTTTGTGCTTTAACTGGCGTACCTGTTGCTGGCCCAACTGACTCTTTCAGTGCAGACAAAGCTTTGTACTTAGGTGAAAAAAGAAATGAGCACACTTGTGTCCTTTTGGGTTTTAGGAAACTGGGAGGACTTGCTTCTGATTGATCAATGACAGCCCCAGACTCTGAGGCAAATACTTTAACATCTTCTGTTTTGATGTTATAATAAATGCTACTATCAGGTACTGTTACTGAAGATGATAGAGAAACTGAATCACAATCGGATAGTATGTTTAGTGAAGACAAAATTGTACCTTTTAATTTTTCAGTATTTTTATCATCAACCAAACTATCTTCGCCTGGAAAACCACCACTTGGCCCCTGAAGAACTAAGCCACTTTCTTGGTCATTGTGTGTCAAGCTAAGAGATGCATCGAGTATTTCCACTTGTAACTCCTCTGAATTTTCACATTCACTAGTGAATTGTGGTTTGCATGGGGACACTGTGGTGGTATTCATTTGTACTGAATTTACTGGAACATACACAAAATTACCATTCATTTTTACCTTGACCAATTTACAATCTCCTGTATGCAAAAAGTCCTTTCCACCAGTTACAGAACCATGCTGGGGATTGTGTGGATACGGCATAGAATTAATAATAGATCTTTTTTGCATAGCTGGAGACCTTTCCAGGGCCATGTGTGTATTTGAAACAGTCTCTTGATACCTAGTTGGAATTTCTAATTCAGGCTGGTGAGTCGGTTGATCCTCAATGACCCTGAATGGTTGATTATCTATGGGATAAACAGGCACCCTCTGGTATGAAATAACTTTCAAAGGACTATTAGAATAGCTGACTGTCACAGCAGAAGTAGTAGAAGTTTGAGATCCACTGTGACTATGGGACTGGCATACTTGTAGTGGAGAGCTATGTGGCAATCCATGGAAATCCAAAATATGAGAACTATGTCCTTCCTCAGCCAAAACATTCTGAATGGGATTCGCTAGAGAAACTGGGCTTGACGCAGCCAAGGGGATATTCAAGGGCATTACTACTGACGTAGGAGATGAATAAACTACTGACTGGGGATGATCAACAGTCACCTTTGCATTCTCTTCTGCAGAGTGAGACACACTCATCTCTCTACACTGGAGAGTTAAAGGTGCAGGCATTCCTTCTGAAATTGTCTGAGCTGCAGGTCTACTGGGCACAACATGTGGTTGCATTTTACATAAGGCATGATCAGTTGACTCTTGTGCAAGACCATTATGACTAAAAACAACTGAAGTACTTACTGATGGCTGAGAATATGAAAAATCATCTCTTTGGTAATCTGCTTCTATAATATGATTATCTCTCATGACAGAATTGTGGGTTGATGGCAGTCCTGTCAAATCTATGTACCCATCAAAATTATTTACATCCATATCCACACTCTGAATTAGGTTTTCATCATGAGGAATATACATCTTATTCACATTTTTCGCAACAACACTGCACTTATCATTCTTTGTTGTAACCAATCTTCTTTTATTAATAATCAAGGTATCTTTAGAGTCATTAGGCAATGCTTCATGTGAATCTACTTGACTTTCTGTATCACTTTCTTTATTGTACATATCAGCAATAGTCTCAGCCTCTGTCCCTGAACTAGAAGCATCTTCAAAAATTACTGATGTTTGTACAAAGTCCTGATGGTTACCACTGGTTTCATCCTCAGGTTGTGGGGACACCAATTTTATATCTGGAGATTCTTCCCTAGTGTTTGAGCTTTCCAAAGAATCTGCTAATTGATATTTATCCAGTATATGAGTATCCTCAGAGATGGTACACTCAACAGCGTCCACTGGAAATGACTCATTGTCTTGCTCTTCTGAATCATCAGCATCTCCTGTTAAATAGGGAGTTGAAGGTAAATAACGGATAACACCACCTATGTTGATAGGTACCATTGTTACCTTGCCTCTTCTATGAGACTTCATACCCCTACTTCTTCTTCTTGGTGGTGATGTCACTACCTCTGCTTCAATCAAGTTCTTTGTATCCTGGCAATGAAAGGAGTTAAATGTATGATTCGGTTTCACATCAACACGGGGAAGGCATTGACCATTATCTTCAATTACAGACGGAGAAACATTAATGGCTACAACTATTTCACCGCTCTCAGTTTCACCAGGTGATAAAAGCTTGAGCAATTTGTTCTTCAGAGCTTTGGTTTTTTTATCATCATTTTGAATAGATTTCCAAACACTTTTCATTATTCTGAATTTCATCCATCTCTTGATATCAGTTTGTACATTATTAAATTGCACATTTAAAGTTAAAAAACTGTTGTCATGATTTAGAGAATCATTACTTTGCATAGTATCCTTTTCAGAATCAAAATCAGTCATTGTACATGTTTCTCTTAAGGTGTTGCCTGTAAGATTTTCATCATTATCATTAGCATATTTCCCTGGCAAACTAATATTAATCTGATCAGATGGCAAATCAATGATTGTTGGGTTTCCTTGAATGCCAATTGAAGAATTACCATTGTACAGCTCATCGTTCAGCAATTCCCTTAATGGCCTGGTTTTTCCTCTCCCAAAACATAACGATGATACTGGCTTATATGAAATTTTTCTTTTTGAATTTTCTAAAGCTTTTTGAAGAGCATTTTTTCTTGGCCGTCCTCGCTTCCGTTTGGGAGGCAGATGTACTTCAGGAAGAGAAACAAGATCCTCATCATGTTCCTGGTCAGCATTAGAAGAAATGACATTTTTAATCTTTGGTGGTGTTTGTATATCGTCTTGTTCTAAAGGTTCATCATCTGCAACTTCATTGTTCACATCATCATCACTACCAATACCATCTTCTTGGTCTTCCTTATTGCAAATAGCTTCATCAGTCTTCTCTGTCGGTTTCAATGGCATACTAAGAGTGCAAGCTGAGGGTGGGCTCATGAACTGACGTACATTCTTATCCAGCACTGTTCCAATATCTTTATAGACACGATTAACTGGTTGCTTAGCGACATCATCATCATCATCATCATCACTTTCTACATTTTCACTTTTGCCTGTCTTTTGCATATGACGTTTCAAAAGTCTTCTTTTACGTACCATTCTTCCTGACTTTCCTTTGAATGAGAAAGTCTTCACTAGTCCCTTTTTCTTCAGATACTCTTCAGTTGTATCTACAGTCACTGTTCTTGCTCTGATATGAGCACGTCTGGTACCTGAAAATAGAAAAAAGGCAAATCTCAGGTAGCTAATAAAATAAACGGATTTATACGTAATTCAAATACTTGCTACTGCAATATTCAATAAGCACGAACAACAATTACTTTCAAAACCACCTCTTCTGTTTGGCAAATAATACAGCAGTCCCTCAAGGCTGAGGGACTGAACACATCGTATCAAGGCTGAAGTTGGAATGCTGCTGTACACAAATGGCCCCTTTCAAGGCAGACGAAATTACAGATGTAGATAATATGTAGAGAAATTTCACTGCACGTATAAGTGCAATAAAGCACCTAAATTACTGGGAATGGTTGAAGTCCCTTGACCTATACTCCTTGGAATACATATGAGAAAGATACATGAAAATATACACTTAGAAAATCCGAGAGGGACTAGTCCCAAATCTGCACACAGAAATCACTCCCTATGAAAGCAAGAGATTCGGCAGGTGGTGCAACATCCCCCCAATGAAAAGCAGGGGTGCCACAAGAGACAAAATAAATGCCAGGGGCCCAAGACTGTTTGATTGCCTCCCAGCACACATAAGGGGAATTATATAAACCCATGGCTGTCTTCAAGAGAGAGAACTGGACAGACACCTAAAGTGTGTACCTGACCAGCTGGGTTGTGGTTATGTCAGTTTGCATGCAGCCAGCAGTAACAGCCTGGTTGATCAGGCCCTGATGCACCACAAAGCCTGGTCACGGACCGGGCCATGGAGGCATTGACCCTCGGAACACCCTCCAGGTATACCCCAACTTACCTTGTCTCTTCTTCCACTATTTATTCTCTATATTGGATTGATAAAGCAACTGGTTGGCAAAATGTCCCCAAGACAGTAAAGATACCCAAGTGTTGTACATGTGTTTTCTTCAGCCTCTAGAAAGACACATAATGGCACTTTCCTTCATTATGCGTCTTTCATTTTTATACCACTGCAAAATTATTGAGATAAAAGAATATGTATGCTTCCAAAATTTTGGCATCTAGAGACAGCTTAGTCTCCAGGTGCCAGTAAAAGAAACAACTAAAAACTATTAAGACACTCACAGAAAAGTAAATGTGAGTTCATACTGAGAGCAAGTAAAAGTTTGTAATTTTACTTCTCATCTTACATATGAGACAGAAAGAAAAGATTAGCAATGACTCATGAAATCATAATGAAACGATTGCAAACAAACCATACCACAGGCAGGGTGAGAACCCACGATCAGAGAGTCATAAAACTCCAGACCGCCGTGTTTGCCACTGGGCCAGCTAGCTACAATGAGATTCATCCAACTAGGTATATTTATACACCATAGGAAGGTTAGCATAGGCACCACTGTGACCACAAATGCAAGTTTGGTATGGTTTGTTTGTAATTGTGTCATTATGATTTCATGAGTCATGTTGCTGGCTTGAGGGCACTTGAGCTAGAGTTCGAAGAAGAGACAAGGTAAGTTGGGGTATAACTGGAGGGTGTTCCGAGGGTCAACGCCTCTGTGGCCCGGTCCATGACCAAGCTTTGTGGTGCATCAGGCCCTGATCAACCATGCTGTTACTGCTGGCCACATGCAAACCGATGTAACAACCACAACCCGGCTGGTCAGGTACACACTTTAGGTGCCTGTCCAGCTCTCACTCTTGAAGACAGCCATGGGTCTATATAATTCCCCTTTGTGTGCTGGAAGTAAGTCGAACAGTCTTGGGCCCCCTGACACTTATTGTGTTGTCTATCTTAGCATACTTGTGGCACCCCTGCTTTTCATTGGGGGATGTTGCACCACCTACAAGTTTGGTATGGTTTGTTTGCAATCGTGTCATTACGATTTTGTGAGTCATGTTGATGGCTTTGAGGGGATTTGAGATAGAGTTCATCACGGCCATGCTAGTGGGAGATTTGTCTGTAAAAACTTGCATTTGTGGTCACAGTGGTGCCTATGCTAACCTTCCTATGGTGTATAAATATTCCTAGTTGAATGAATCTTATCGTAGCTAGCTGGCCCATTGGCTAACTCGTCAGTCTGGAGTTTTATGATTCTCTGATTGCGGGTTCTAGCCCCATCTGTGGTATGGTTCGATTAGCAATGCTTGTTTCACACATGCAGAAGATGTAGTACCTTTGAAGATAGTCACTGTCTACCAACCTACTTAATACTTTTATTTTTTTTTCAACAAATCAGCCATCTCCCACCGAAGCAGGGTGACCCAAAGAGAAAGAAAATCCCCAAAAAGAAAATACTTTCATCATCATTCAACACTTTCACCTCACTCATACATCATCACTGTTTTTGCAGAGGTGCCCAGATACAACAGTTTAGAAGCATATATAAAGATATATAACATATCCCTCCAAACTGCCAATATTCAAAACCCCTCCTTTAAAGGGCAGGCATTGTACTTCCCATTTCCAGTACTCAAGTCCTTGAATCCTTTCACTAAATATTACCCTGTTCACACTCCAACAGCTCGTCAGGTCCCAAAAACCATTCGTTTCCATTCACTCCTATCTAACAAGCTCACCCACGCTTGTGGAAAGTCCAAGCCCCTCGCCCACAAAACCTCCATTACCCCCTCCTTCCAACCTTTTCGAGGATGACCCCTACCCCGCCTTCCTTCCCCTACAGATTTATATGCTGTCCATGTCATTCTACTTTCATCCATTCTCTCTAAATGACCAAACCACTTCAACAACCCCTCCTCAGCCCTATGACTAATACTTTTATTAGCTTCACACCTTCTCCTAATTTCCACACTCCGAATTTTCTGCATAATATTTACACCACACATTGCCCTTAGACAGGACATCTCCACTGCCTCCAACCGCCTCCTCGCTGCAGCATTTACAACCCAAACTTCACACCCATATAGGAGAGTTGGTAACACTATATTTTCATACATTCCCTTCTTTGCCTCCATAGATAACGTTTTTGTCTTCACTATACCTCAATGCACCACTCACCTTTTTTCCTTCACCAATTCTATGGTTAACCTCATCCTTCATAAACCCATCAACTTACACATCAACTCCCAAATATCTAAAAACATTCACTTCTTCCATACTCCCTTTCTCCAATGTGATATCCAATTTTTCTTTATCTAAATCATCTGATACCCTCATCACCTTACTCTTATCTATGTTCACTTTCAACTTTCTACCTTTACACATCCTCCCAAACTCATCCACTAACCTTTGCAATTTTTCTTTAGAATCTCCTATAAGCACAGTATCATCAGCAAAAAGTAACTGTGTCAACTCCCATTTTGATTCTGATTCCCCATAATTTAATCCCACCCCTCTCCCGAACACCCTAGCATTTACCTCTTTTACAACACCATCAATAAATATATTAAACAACCATGGTGACATTACACATCCCTGTCTAAAACCTACTTTTACCAGGAAGTTATCTCCCTCTCTTCTACACACCCTAACCTGAGCCTCACTATCCTCATAAAAACTCTTTACAGCATTTAGTAACTTACTACCTATTCCATATACTTGCAACATCTGCCACATTGCTCCCCTATCCACTCTATCATATGCCTTTTGTAAATCCATAAATGCAATGAAAACTTCCCTGCCTTCATCTAAATACTGTTCACATATATGCTTCAATGTAAACATTTGATCTACACATCCCCTACTTTCTCTAAAGCCTCCTTGCTCATCCACAATCCTACTCTCTGTCTTACCTCTAATTCTTTCAATAATAACCCTACCGTACACTTTTCCTGGTATACTCAGTAAACTTATTCCCCTATAATTTTTACAATCTCTTTTGTGCCCCTTCCCTTTATATAAAGGAACTATACATGCTCTCTGCCAATCCCTAGGTACCTTCCCCTCTTTCACACATTTATTAAACAAAAATACCAACCACTCTAACACTATATCCTTGCCTGCTTTTAACATTTCTGTCAGAATCCCATTAATTCCAGCTGCTTTACCCCCTTTCATTCTACGTAATGCCTCACACACCTCCCCCGCACTCACATCCTGCTCTTCTTCACTCCTAAAAGATCTTATACCTCCCTGGCCAGTGAATGAAATTACTGCCTCCCTTTCTTCATCGACATTTAAAAGTTCCTCAAAATATTCCCGCCATCTACCCAATACCTCCAGCTTTCCATCTACTAACTCCCCTACTCTGTTTTGAACTGACAAATCCATTCATTCCCTAGGCTTTCTTAACTTGTTTATCTCACTCCAAATTTTTTTCTTATTTTCATCAAAATTTCTTAACAGTGCCTCTCCCACTCTGTCAGCTACTCTCCTTGTGCACTCTCTCACCACTTTCTTCACCTTTCTTTTACTCTCCATATACTCTGCTCTTCTTATAACACTTCTACTTTGTAAGAACCTCTCATAAGCTACATTTTTCTCTTTTATCACACCCTTTACCTCATCATTCCACCAATCACTCCTCTTTCCTCCTGCACCCACCCTCCTATAGCCACAAACTTTTGCCCCACATTCTAATACTGCATTTTTAAAACTATTCCAACCCTCTTCAACCCCCACTACTCATACTTGCACTAGCACACCTTTTTGCCAATAGTTGCTTGTATCTCACCCTAACTTCCTCCTCCCTTAGTTTATACACTTTCACCTCTCTCTTACTTGTTGTAGCCATTTTCCTTTTGTTGTATCTACCTCTTATTCTAACTGTAGCTACAACTAAATAATGATCTGATATATCAGCTGCCCCTCTATAAACATACACATCCTGAAGCCTACTCATCAACCTTTTATTTACCAATATATAATCTAATTACTTTCATATGTGTTATATCATACCTTGTATGCTTATTTATCCTCTTTTTCATAAAATATGTATTACTTATTACCAAACCTCTTTCTACAAATAACTCAATTAACCCCTTGACTGTCGCAACCCCAAATCCTGAGGTGTCTCCTGGTGTCGCAAAATTTCCAAAAAGAAAAAAGTTATTTTTTCTTATGAAATGGTAGAGAATCTTTTCCCGATTGTAATGACACCAAAAGAACGAAATTTGATGGAAAACTGATGGACTTATGCTCGCGAAGTTAGTGACCTCGGCGATATTTACAAATTGGAGATTTCGCTCACTTTGAGCCCTATTTTCGGCTAATTCCATTGTTCCAGTCGACCAAACTCATAGCCATTTCTTTAGAACTCCATTTTTTCTATCGAATGAGTACAAGAAACTGCCCATTTACTGATTTCAACTACCCAATAACGTGGTCAGAAATTTGCAATTTGGCCAATTTCACGAAAATTAAAAAAATATGACAATTTCAAAATAGGGTCCAGAATGAACAATGCACACATTCCTGGCTCTAAAATAACATTTTCTTTGTTCATCAGTCACGTCTCCAGGCCCCTCTGATATTACTCTTGCTTTCTATTTTGAATTTTTATTCAAACAAAAAATAGAAGATTTACTGTTATGCAGACTACTGCAATATTTTAATAATGGTATAAATACTGTCAACCCATTTATGACTGCATATCAGAATGGCTACTTGAACATTTACTGGAAAATGACATCATTTGTTTACTTTTGAACATCAGCAAAAATCAAACATTTCCCCTACTTTGAGCTCCATTTCAAGGTTCTTTTCATAGTAAAACCAATCAAAACTACCTCTATTTCTATAATATGTTTTCCATTCTATCAAATGAGACCAAGAAAACGAGAATACAACCATAAATACTATGCGCAAATAGACCACAAAGTCGGCATTTTTATTTAAAAAAAAAAAACGGTCGGAGTTTTTTTTTCTCATTATGCACTGCGTGCTGCAGGATTTTTTTTATATGGTGCAAACTGACCACACAGACCCATTCTCTCACATGTGGGCCTACCAGCTTTCTCCTGCTTGATTTGAAGCTGCTAGAATTTATGAGTATACAGTGGACCCTCGACTAACACTATTAATCCGTTCCTGAGAGCTCATCGTTAGTCAAAATTATCGTTAGTCAAGTTAATTTTCCCCATAAGAAATAATGGAAATCAAATTAATCCGTGTAGGACACCCCAAAGTATGAAAAAAAAAATTGTTTTTACCACATGAAATATTAATTTTAATACACACAAACTGAAGAAGACATGCACAGTTACATGACACTTACCTTTATTGAAGATCTGGTGATGATTGTTGGGATGGGAGGAGGGGAGAGTGTTGATGGTCTTAAGTGTTTAGAAGGGGAATCCCCTTCCATTAGGACTTGAGGTGGCAAGTCCTTTTCCAGGGTTACTTCCCTTCCCTTTAAATCTCTCAAACCAACCTTTGCTGGCCTTAAATTCACTCACATCACCACTAGTTGCCGGCATTTTTTTTATTAAATCGTCATGCAACTTCCTAGCCTTTTCACATATGATCGCTTGAGAGATGCTATCTCCTGCTATCTGTTTTTCGTTTATCCACACCAATAACAGTCTCTCAACATCTTTGAGTACTTGCGATCTCAGTTTCGAAAACATAGTTGCACCTTTGGCAAGAACAGCTTCCTTGATTTCCGTTTTCTTGGCCACAATAGTAGCGATGGTTGATTGGGGTTTTGTGTACAACCTGGCCAGCTCAGAGACACGCACTCCACTTTCATACTTAGCAATGATCTCTTTCTTCATATCCATAGTAATTCTCGACCTTTTTGCTGTAGGGTTGGCACTAGAAGATTTCTTGGGGTCCATGGTGACTTATTTTGCAGGTGCAATCACTAAAAAGGCTGTGATAACATGAAATGTTCCGATTGTATGCTTGGAAGTGACCGCGGTGGCTGGCTGGCTTGTAAACACTGGCCAAAAGTGGACGCGTCTGACGGAACAAATAGTGTTGGTCGAGTTTTTTAGCACTAGTCGAGGCAAAAATTTTGCATTAAAATGTATCGCTAGTCGGATTTATCGTTAATCGATGCCATCGTTGGCCGAGGGTCCACTGTATATACGTCAAAAACAGTGGCTCGTAAGATGTATATATACGACCAAAACAGTCAAAGGGTTAAAGGCTCCCCATTTTCATTTACCCCTGGCACCCCAAATTTACCTACTACTCCCTCCACAACATTTTTACTCACTTTAGCATTGAAATCTCCAACCACAAGTATTCTCACACTTGGTTCAAAACTCCCCATGTACTTACTCAACATTTCCCAAAATCTCTCTCTCTCGTCTACACTTCTCTCTTCTCCAGGTGCATAAATGCTTACTATAACACACCTTTCACATCCAACCCTTATTTTACTCCACATAATCCTTGAATTAATACATTTATATTCCCTCTTTTCCTGCCATAACTTATCCTTTAACATTATTGCTACTCCTTCTTTAGCTCTAACTCTATTTGAAACCCCTGACCTAATCCCATTTATTTATCCCCACTAAAACTCTCCCACCTCCTTCAGCTTTGTTTCACTTAAAGCCAGGACATCCAGCTTCTTCTCATTCATAACATTCACAATCATCTCTTTCTTATCATTCACACAACATCCATACACATTTAAACATCCCACTTTGATGGTTTTCTTCTTTTTCTTTTTAGTAGGCTATATGGGAAAAGGGGGTTACTAGCCCATTGTTCCCGGTATTTTAGTTGACTTTTACAACACGCATGGCTTACGGAGGAAAGATTCTCATTCCACTTCCCCATGGATATAAAAGGAAAAGCAGTAAGAACAAGAACTATTAGGATAAAATCAAAGAAAACTCAGATGAGTATGTATACATAAATGTGTACATGTATGTGTAGTGTGACCTAAGTGTAAGTAGAAGTAGCAAGATGTACCCAAAATCTTGCATTTTTTTTTTTTTTTTTTTTAACAAACCGGCCATACCCCACCAAGGCAGGGTGGCCCAAAAAGAAAAACGAAAGTTTCTCTTTTTAAATTTAGTAATTTATACAGGAGAAGGGGTTACTAGGCCCTTGCTCCCGGCATTTTAGTTGCCTCTTACAACACGAATGGCTTATGGAGGAAGAATTCTGTTCCACTTCCCCATGGAGATAAGAGGAAATAAACAAGAACTAGAAAGAAATAGAAGAAAACCCAGAGGGGTGTGTATATATATGCTTGTACATGTATGTGTAGTGACCTAAGTGTAAGTAGAAGTAGCAAGACGTACCTGAAATCTTGCATGTTTATGACAGAAAAAAGACACCAGCAATCCTACCATCATGTAAAACAATTACAGGCTTTCATTTTACACTCACTTGGCAGGACGGTAGTACCTCTCTGGGTGGTTGCTGTCTACCAACCTACTACAATACTTCTTTTCTTTCAACAAACCGGACGTATCCCACCAAGGCAGGGTGGCCCAAAAAGAAAAACGAAAGCTTTTCTTTTTAAATTTAGTAATTTGTACAGGAGAAGGGGTTACTAGCCCCTTGCTCCCAGCATTTTAATCACCTCTTATAACATGCATGGCTTATGGGGGAAGAATTCTGTTCCACTTCCCCATAGAGATAAGAGGAAATAAACAAGAACAAGAACTAGAAAGAAAATAGAAGAAAACCCAGAGGGGTGTGTGTATATATATATATTCGTGGATAAAAGGTTGATGGGTAGGCTCCAGGATGTACATGTTTATAGAGGGGCAACTGATATATCGGATCATTATTTAGTTGTAGCTACAGTTAGAATAAGAGGTAGATGGGAAAAGAGGAAGGTGGCAACAACAAGTAAGAGGGAGGTGAAAGTGTATAAACTAAGGGAGGAGGAAGTTCGGGCGAGATATAAGCGACTATTGGCAGAAAGGTGGGCTAGTGCAAAGATGAGTAGTGGGGGGGTTGAAGAGGGTTGGAATAGTTTTAAAAATGCAGTATTAGAATGTGGGGCAGAAGTTTGTGGTTATAGGAGGGTGGGGGCAGAAGGAAAGAGGAGTGATTGGTGGAATGATGAAGTAAAGGGTGTGATAAAAGAGAAAAAGGTAGCTTACAAGAGGTTTTTACAAAGCAGAAGTGTTATAAGAAGAGCAGAGTATATGGAGAGTAAAAGAAAGGTGAAGAGAGTGGTGAGAGAGTGCAAAAGGAGAGCAGATGAAAGAGTGGGAGAGGCACTGTCAAGAAATTTTAATGAAAATAAGAAAAAATTTTGGGGTGAGTTAAACAAGTTAAGAAAGCCTAGGGAAAGTATGGATTTGTCAGTTAAAAACAGAGTAGGGGAGTTAGTAGATGGGGAGAGGGAGGTATTAGATAGATGGCAAGAATATTTTGAGGAACTTTTAAATGTTGAGGAAGAAAGGGAGGCAGTAATTTCATGCACTGGCCAGGGAGGTATACCATCTTTTAGGAGTGAAGAAGAGCAGAATGTAAGTGTGGTGGAGGTACGTGAGGCATTACGTAGAATGAAAGGGGGTAAAGCAGCTGGAACTGATGGGATCATGACAGAAATGTTAAAAGCAGGGGGGGATATAGTGTTGGAGTGGTTGGTACTTTTGTTTAATAAATGTATGAAAGAGGGGAAGGTACCTAGGGATTGGCGGAGAGCATGTATAGTCCCTTTATATAAAGAGAAAGGGGACAAAAGAGATTGTAAAAATTATAGAGGAATAAGTTTACTGAATATACCAGGAAAAGTACACGGTAGGGTTATAATTGAAAGAATTAGAGGTAAGACAGAATGTAGGATTGCGGATGAGCAGGGAGGCTTCAGAGTGGGTAGGGGATGTGTAGATCAAGTGTTTACATTGAAGCATATATGTGAACAGTATTTAGATAAAGGTAGGGAAGTTTTTATTGCATTTATGGATTTAGAAAAGGCATATGATAGAGTGGATAGAGGAGCAATGTGGCAAGTATATGGAATAGGTGGTAAGTTACTAAATGCTGTAAAGAGCTTTTATGAGGATAGTGAGGCTCAGGTTAGGGTGTGTAGAAGAGAGGGAGAATACTTCCCGGTAAAAGAAGGTCTTAGACAGGGATGTGTAATGTCACCATGGTTGTTTAATATATTTATAGATGGGGTTGTAAAAGAAGTAAATGCTAGGGTGTTCAGGAGAGGGGTGGGATTAAATTATGGGGAGTCAAATTCAAAATGGGAATTGACACAGTTACTTTTTGCTGATGATACTGTGCTTATGGGAGATTCTAAAGAAAAATTGCAAAGGTTAGTGGATGAGTTTGAGAATGTGTGTAAAGGTAGAAAGTTGAAAGTGAACATAGAAAAGAGTAAGGTGATGAGAGTATCAAATGATTTAGATAAAGAAAAATTGGATATCAAATTGGGGAGGAGGAGTATGGAAGAAGTGAATGTTTTCAGATACTTGGGAGTTGACGTGTCGGTGGATGGATTTATGAAGGATGAGGTTAATCATAGAATTGATGAGGGAAAAAAGGTGAGTGGTGCGTTGAGGTATATGTGGAGTCAAAAAACGTTATCTATGGAGGCAAAGAAGAGAATGTATGAAAGTATAGTAATACCAACACTCTTATATGGATGTGAAGCTTGGGTGGTAAATGCAGCAGCAAGGAGACGGTTGGAGGCAGTGGAGATGTCCTGTCTAAGGGCAATGTGTGGTGTAAATATTATGCAGAAAATTCGGAGTGTGGAAATTAGGAGAAGGTGTGGAGTTAATAAAAGCATTAGTCAGAGGGCAGAAGAGGGGTTGTTGAGGTGGTTTGGTCATTTAGAGAGAATGGATCAAAGTAGAATGACATGGAAAGCATATAAATCTATAGGGGAAGGAAGGAGGGGTAGGGGTCGTCCTCGAAAGGGTTGGAAAGAGGGGGTAAAGGAGGTTTTGTGGGCGAGGGGCTTGGACTTCCAGCAAGCATGCATGAGCGTGTTAGATAGGAGTGAATGGAGACAAATGATACTTGGGACCTGACGATCTGTTGGAGTGTGAGCAGGGTAATATTTAGTGAAGGGATTCAGGGAAACTGGTTATTTTCATATAGTCGGACTTGAGTCCTGGAAATGGGAAGTACAATGCCTGCACTTTAAAGGAGGGGTTTGGGATATTGGCAGTTTGGAGGGATATGTTGTGTATCTTTATACGTATATGCTTCTAAACTGTTGTATTCTGAGCACCTCTGCAAAAGCAGTGATAATGTGTGAGTGTGGTGAAAGTGTTGAATGATGATGAAAGTATTTTCTTTTTGGGGATTTTCTTTCTTTTTTGGGTCACCCTGCCTCGGTGGGATACGGCCGGTGTGTTGAAAGAAAGAATATATATATATATATATATATAGATAGATATAGATATAGATATATATATCTTTCTTCTTTCTTTCAACACACCGGCTGTATCCCACCGAGGCAGGGTGGCCCAAAAGGAAAAACGAAAGTTTCTCCTTTTACATTTAGTAATATATACAGGAGAAGAGGTTACTAGCCCCTTGCTCCCGGCATTTTAGTCGCCTCTTACAACACGCATGGCTTACGGAGGAAGAATTCTGTTCCACTTCCCCATGGAGATAAGAGGAAATAAACAAGAATAAGAACTAGAAAGAAAATAGAAGAAAACCCAGAGGGGTGTGTATATATATGCTTGTACATGTATGTGTAGTGTGACCTAAGTGTAAGTAGAAGTAGCAAGACGTACCTGAAATCTTGCATGTTCATGAGACAGAAAAAAGGACACCAGCAATCCTACCATCATGTAAAACAATTACAGGCTTTCGTTTTACACTCACTTGGCAGGACGGTAGTACCTCCCTGGGCGGTTGCTGTCTACCAACCTACTACCTATAACTACAATACTTTTTAATACTTATTAGTCCAAAATGGTCCTAAACTCAGACTTAACTGTATAGGTAGTGGAGCCCTGACAGGGGTAGACAATGTATTTACTAAGGAAGAAGACTATAAAGCAAAATAACTTTTGTTTATAAAAGCTAATTATTATTTTTATTTTTTATTATCACACCGGCCGATTCCCACCAAGGCAGGGTGGCCCGAAAAAGAAAAACTTTCACCATCATTCACTCCATCACTGTCTTGCCAGAAGGGTGCTTTACACTACAGTTTTTAAACTGCAACATTAACACCCCTCCTTCAGAGTGCAGGCACTGTACTTCCCATCTCCAGGACTCAAGTCCGGCCTGCCGGTTTCCCTGAATCCCTTCATAAATGTTACTTTGCTCACACTCCAACAGCACGTCAAGTATTAAAAACCATTTGTCTCCATTCACTCCTATCAAACACGCTCACGCATGCCTGCTGGAAGTCCAAGCCCCTCGCACACAAAACCTCCTTTACCCCCTCCCTCCAACCCTTCCTAGGCCGACCCCTACCCCGCCTTCCTTCCACTACAGACTGATACACTCTTGAAGTCATTCTGTTTCGCTCCATTCTCTCTACATGTCCGAACCACCTCAACAACCCTTCCTCAGCCCTCTGGACAACAGTTTTGGTAATCCCGCACCTCCTCCTAACTTCCAAACTACGAATTCTCTGCATTATATTCACACCACACATTGCCCTCAGACATGACATCTCCACTGCCTCCAGCCTTCTCCTCGCTGCAACATTCATCACCCACGCTTCACACCCATATAAGAGCGTTGGTAAAACTATACTCTCATACATTCCCCTCTTTGCCTCCAAGGACAAAGTTCTTTGTCTCCACAGACTCCTAAGTGCACCACTCACTCTTTTTCCCTCATCAATTCTATGATTCACCTCATCTTTCATAGACCCATCCGCTGACACGTCCACTCCCAAATATCTGAATACGTTCACCTCCTCCATACTCTCTCCCTCCAATCTGATATTCAATCTTTCATCACCTAATCTTTTTGTTATCCTCATAACCTTACTCTTTCCTGTATTCACCTTTAATTTTCTTCTTTTGCACACCCTACCAAATTCATCCACCAATCTCTGCAACTTCTCTTCAGAATCTCCCAAGAGCACAGTGTCATCAGCAAGGAGCAGCTGTGACAACTCCCACTTTGTGTGTGATTCTTTATCTTTTAACTCCACGCCTCTTGCCAAGACCCTCGCATTTACTTCTCTTACAACCCCATCTATAAATATATTAAACAACCACGGTGACATCACACATCCTTGTCTAAGGCCTACTTTTACTGGGAAAAAATTTCCTTCTTTCCTACATACTCTAACTTGAGCCTCACTATCCTCGTAAAAACTCTTCACTGCTTTCAGTAACCTACCTCCTACACCATACACTTGCAACATCTGCCACATTGCCCCCCTATCCACCCTGTCATACGCCTTTTCCAAATCCATAAATGCCACAAAGACCTCTTTAGCCTTATCTAAATACTGTTCACTTATATGTTTCACTGTAAACACCTGGTCCACACACCCCCTACCTTTCCTAAAGCCTCCTTGTTCATCTGCTATCCTATTCTCCGTCTTACTCTTAATTCTTTCAATTATAACTCTACCATACACTTTACCAGGTACACTCAACAGACTTATCCCCCTATAATTTTTGCACTCTCTTTTATCCCCTTTGCCTTTATACAAAGGAACTATGCATGCTCTCTGCCAATCCCTAGGTACCTTACCCTCTTCCATACATTTATTAAATAATTGCACCAACCACTCTAAAACTATATCCCCACCTGCTTTTAACATTTCTATCTTTATCCCATCAATCCCGGCTGCCTTACCCCCTTTCATTTTACCTACTGCCTCACGAACTTCCCCCACACTCACAACTGGCTCTTCCTCACTCCTACAAGATGTTATTCCTCCTTGCCCTATACACGAAATCACAGCTTCCCTATCTTCATCAACATTTAACAATTCCTCAAAATATTCCTTCCATCTTCCCAATACCTCTAACTCTCCATTTAATAACTCTCCTCTCCTATTTTTAACTGACAAATCCATTTGTTCTCTAGGCTTTCTTAACTTGTTAATCTCACTCCAAAACTTTTTCTTATTTTCAACGAAATTTGTTGATAACATCTCACCCACTCTCTCATTTGCTCTCTTTTTACATTGCTTCACCACTCTCTAATTAATATTACTGAATTCATTGAAAGTGCTAGACCAGTAATGGTCATATAGCACCTGTGGAATGAGAGAGAGTGGCTTATGCACTGGCCTGGAGTTTTACCACTCACTCAACATAGGTTCAAACCCTACCTGTAATGCTGGTTTGAGAGATAATCAGGTTTGATCCAAGGAAGGAGAGGGGAGCTCCAATTGCCTCAAAGCAAGAGCACTTCCCCACAGTAGCAGATTTAGAGGGCCGGGGAGTCCTAAGCAGAACATTTAGGAGGCCCTATGGTGTGTAGTTGCAGTGGATGTAACAACTACCATCAGAACTATGAAATCATTATTCAATGTTAATACTGAAAATAAAGCATTTTACCATGGTAACAATAAAACCAAATGACTGCCACTGCAACTCACTGGGAGTCAAGTAACAAATAGTTAATTTGAGGCCCCTGAGCAGCTGTTTAGTCTGCTTATCAGTAAATTCGCCACTGCTTCACCAGTATCAAAGAGATCCCCTTGAGAATTTGAAAGAGCAGAATGAACTTAATGATAATGATCTTACCTATCTCTGACAGATGATTCCCATCAGCATCTGTGGTGGATGTCTTACTGTATGTTTCCTTTAGACCCAGCTCAACGAGTGTATCTTCCTTCAGCTGCTTTAGAGCCTTATCAACATCTTCTGGAAGTGACATCTGAACAAGGTGGATAGCTTTCTCTGGCTCTTTGCCATCACCTGAGAATTGATAAAGGAAGATCAGACTTTGTCAAGAAACATCAAAAGTTACTTTGATGTATTGTCTAGGAAGATTAGAAGAAGGAGGTTCACATAAACCTTCTTCTTCTAATCTTCCTAGACGATACATCACTGCCCTTAAGGACCTCGCCAAAAGTTACTTTAAAACATAACTCAGGGATTTACATGTATCTCATAAGTAGTTCTCTATTAATAAATAAGGTATCCATGTTAAATTGCTAAAATTTTCTGCAATTACTCAGGGAGCCAAGACGACAAAAGCTAAGTAACCAAAAATATTAGGCACTATATTTTGCATCAGCACTTACCAAGTTGTAATGAGGTACAACAAATTCGAAACAAACGTGTCCCTAGGGCTAAGATACACCCAGAAATCAGTAAATCATATAAAATGTCCTGGTACTTGTCTATCAGAACAAACCTGTCTCATTCAATACTTGATTATAAAATTAGATATGTAACCAAGTGGGAAGTTACAAGGAATTTTAATTTTTATTTTGTGGAAAAAACCCTGCTTTCTCACACATTATATTATCACTTTAATGTACACCTTCAGCCACTCATACAACAACTTAACCTAAATCTTAGAATCAAGAAGCCAAAAAAGTTTGGCTCAGCACAACTTTTCTCTGGTACAGTATTATTTATATATAACTTGAAAAAACATTGGACCCACTTTATCATGCATACCTCAATGCACCAAATATTGTTTATAATGCACTTAAAACTTTTCTTTTCTACATGCATTGCAATAAGTCTATTATTTGCCTAATATTTAAGCCAAATCACTTCTTTTTCTTATCAGATATTGTACTTTCTGATCTAGAGGCCAGAACATCACCAAACAGAAGTGCATTCAAAATAAGCAACTCTGATCATGGTAATAAAAACAAAAGAAAATTTGTCCAATTTAGAAAGTTTATGGAGTCTTTTGAGATTTTGGTTTGATTTACCCCAAGAGAACAACTAAGAAGAATTTCAGTTTCCTGAAGTTTTAAGATTCCTGTCAAAAATCAGTCCTATTGTATTTAAAACTTCTGAAAAATTATAGCACTACTGTACATGCATAATTTTTATTTCACAAAACCTTTCTTAAATTACTTTACACTAATGACAACCTTGTGTGACTCAGTCTGTTTCATGCTATCAGACAACCAAAAAATTAGGATGACACATAAATACGGAAATAAACCGATAAGTGGGTTGACACTGCTGGTCATAGTCTTCTCAGCATCTTTCATAGTTTAACCTTAAAATTTCCTACACTGTTACAGTAAGAGAATTTGGAAAATATGACGATCACAGTACCTACCCATAGCAACAGCTTTGACCTTATAATACTGCTGTAATAGGTGACTGTCAACGTCTCGCTTCTCGGGAGGAAGGGCAGTGACAACAGGTGATGCATTTGCAAGACGTTGAGACTCGTATTTTACATCAACCACATCACGTTCCGAAGAATAGAAGTCCAAACCCATCTAAAAAACAAAAATTTGAGTCAAAAATTACTTTACAGAAAAATGAGAAAAGATAAGAAGGCTACAGCAATTTTTGATACAAACAATGGAGCAGATGAAAGCACAAGTGAAATAATGTAGGCAAGAGCCTGAGGTGTTTTTTCAACTCAGATGTCCAGGGCTCATGCACTACATATTTCTTCTTGAGGCACTTTGATTCTATTAATACCTCTTCCCCCAGTGGTCTTATATATTTATTTTTTGTTAAATACTCTATGTTCTAGTGTAAATGGATCATGGGAACAAATGTGGGAAATCATTTAATGACTTTTGACACTGATGACACTTATTGTACCAAAAAATTCCTACGACTGTTTGCAGCTCAGTGGCTATTGCAATGGGATAGAAAAAACATAGCAATCATGAATGGGCAGTAAAAAACATGTAACAATAACAAAAACAATAACAAAGAGACAGAAAATGTCTAGGTTTAGTTTTTTTGTTTTTTAACAAGTCGGCTGTCTCCCACCGAGGCAGGGTGACCCAAAAGAAAGAAAATCCCCAAAAAGAAAATACTTTCATCATCATTCAATACTTTCACCTCACTCATACATGATCACTGTTTTTTCAGAGGCACCCAGATACAACAGTTTAGAAGCATATATAAAGACATATAACATATCCCTCCAAACTGCCAATATCCCAAACCCCTTCTTTAAAGTGCATGCATTGTACTTCCCATTTCCAGTACTCAAGTCTGGCTATATAAAAATAACCAGTTTCCCTGAATCCCTTCACTAAATATTACCCTGCTCGCACTCCAAGAGCTCGTCAGGTTCCAAAAACCATTCGTCTCCATTCACTCCTATCTAACACGCTCAAGCACGCTTGCTGGAAGTCCAAGCCCCTTGAGCACAAAACCTCCTTTATCCCCTCCCTCCAACCTTTTTGAGGACAACCACTACCCTGCCTTCCTTCTCCTACAGATTTACATGCTCTCCATGTCATTCAACTTTGATCCATTCACTCTAAATGACCAAACCACCTCAACAAACCCTCTTCAGCCCTCTGACTAATACTTTTACTAACTCCACACCTTCTCCTAATTTCCACACTCCGAATTTTCTGCATAATATTTACACCACACACTGCCCTTAGACAGGACATCTCCACTGCCTCCAACTGCCTCCTCACTGCAGCATTTACAACCCAAGCTTCACACCCATTTAAGAGAGTTGGTACCGCTATATTTTCATACATTCCCTTCTTTGCCTAAGTAGATAATGTTTTTTGTCTCCACATATACCTCAATGCACCACTCACTTTTTTTTCCTTCATCAATTTTATGGTTAACCTCATCCTCCATAAACCCATCCCCTGACACGTCAACTCCAAAATATCTCAAAACATTCACTTCTTCCATACTCCCTCTCTCCAATGTGATATCCAATTTTTCTTTATCTAAATCATTTGATACTCTCATCACCTTACTCTTATTTATGTTCACTTTCAACTTTCTACCATTACACACCCTCCCATTAAAATGTACATTCACTTTCCTTCAGCTAGCACTAAACTGCCAATAATCTGAGTCAACTGTGGAAGCAGTTCTCTGAGAGAGGTGTTAAATTCACAAGATCACAACTATCATCTTGTATTTTTCTAGCTATAGCTCTGTACTAATCATTTGCATATTATAACTGGCCCTTGCCATGACTGGATCTTAAAGACAGAGAAATCAACCTTATAATCCTTGATAGTCAAATGTTTTGGGAATAATTCCAAGTAATATTATATGTTACTGTTTTACATGACTTAAGTCATAAACTATGGGAGGACATGCATTGTTAATTACCCAGAGTCTATTAATTTGGAAGGAAAAAATTACAGTTACCCATGATGTACTGCATGGACCAGCACGGGCCTACACTGTTTTCCTCAGCGTCAGGTGGTGACAGGCAATCCAAATAGCTGAGCCAAGGCCTAAAATAGCAGTGCATGGCACATTTGAATGTGCAAAAAATTACACATATACATGTATATGTATCAGATGTAGGTAATAGGTTGGTAGACAGCAACCACCCAGGCGGGTACTACCGTCCTGCCAAGTGAGTGTGATATGAAAGCCTAGAATTGTTTTACATGATGGTAGGATTGCTGGTGTCCTTTTTTCTGTCTCATAAACATGCAAGATTTCAGGTACGTCTCGCTACTTCTACTTACACTTAGGTCACACTACACATACATGTACAAGCATATATATGCTACACACACCCCTCTGGGTTTTCTGCTATTTTCTTTCTAGTTCTTGTTCTTTTTCATTTCCTCGTATCTCCATGGGGAAGTGGAGCAGAATTCTTCCTCCGTAAGCCATGCGTGTTGTAAGAGGCGACTAAAATGCCGGGAGCAAGGGGCTAGTAACCCCTTCTCCTGTATAAATTCCTAAATTTAAAAAGAGAAACTTTTGTTTTTCTTTCTGGGCCACCCCACCTCAGTGGGATACGGCTGGTACGCTGAAAGAAGAAAAGTATTGCTGGTGTCTTTTTTCTGTCTCATAAACATGCAAGATTTCAGGTACGTTTTGCTACTTCTTCTTACACTTAGGTCACACTACACATACATGTGCAAGCATATATATATATATATATATATATATATACACACCCCTCTGGGTTTTCTTCTATTTTCTTGCTAGTTCTTGTTCTTGTTTATTTCCTCTTATCTCCATGGGGAAGTAGAACAGAATTCTTCCTCCGTAAGCCATGCGTGTTGTAAGAGGCGACTAAAATGCCGGGGGCAAGGGGCTAGTAACCCCTTCTCTTGTATAAATTACTGAATTTAAAAAGAGAAACTTTCATTTTTCTTTTTGGGCCACCCTGCCTTGGTGGGATACGGACGGTTTGTTGAAAAAAAAAATGTATCAGTTTGATCCATGAGTAAATTTACATCACACACAGTGAAAGGGATAAGTACTTGTACAGATAAATTATCAATTTTACTTTTATTTTTATTATTATTTTTTTAACACACCAGCTGTTTCCTACCAAGGCAGGATGACCCGAAAGAGAAAACAAAAGTTTTCTTCTTTTTACATTTAGTAATTTATACAGGAGACGGTGTTACTAGCCCCTTTGCTCCTGGCATTTTTGTCACCTCTTACAATACTCATGGCTTACAGAGGAAGAATTCTTCTCCACTTTCCTATGGAATAATATTATTATTATTATTATTATAGCTAGGGGTAAGTCTGGGAAATTGTGATAACCAGATTTACCTAAAGGAACAGGAGTAAAAATCCAAGATAATTTATCAGAATAAATGTTGGTGTACACAAACTTAGAAAATGACATTCACCAACCTCACTAGAAGTGGCAACATGATGGTAGGCCCCTTCAATTTCCATCTTGCGAAAAATGTATGCTGGGTCAGGATTGTCTACACTGGTCCGAAATTTCTCCACCAAGTCCACAAGTTCTTGATATTCACTTCTGATAAGACGGATCTTGAAGAAGTGCCTAAGAGATCAAATACATTCTGTAGTGGGCATCCTTAAAATGGTTACCATCTTAAGGATAAAAATACTGTAGCTAATTTTATTTCCCAGTAAAAGTAGGCCTTAGACAGGGATGTGTGATGTCACCATGGTTATTCAATATATTTATAGATGGAGTAGTAAGAGAAGTGAATGCTCAGGTGTTGGCAAGAGGTGTGGGGTTAAAAGATAAAGAATCTAACACAAGGTGGGAGTTGTCACAGTTGCTCTTTGCTGATGACACTGTGCTTTTGAAGATTCTGAAGAGAAGTTGCAGAGGTTGGTTGATGAGTTTGGTAGGGTATGCAAAAGAAGGAAGTTAAAAGTGAATATAGGAAAGATTAAGGTGATGAAGGAGGGGTGTTAATGTTGCAGTTTAAAAACTGTAGTGTAAAGCACCCTTCTGGCAAGACAGTGATGGAGTGAATGATGGTGAAAGTTTTTCTTTTTCGGGCCACCCTGCCTTGGTGGGAATCGGCCAGTGTGATAATAATAAAAATAATAATAAGGTGATGAGAATAACAAAAATGGATGCCAGATTGGAGGGGGAGAGTATGGAGGAGGTGAATGTGTTCAGATATTTGGGAGTGGACGTGTCAGCAGATGGGTCTATGAAGGATGAGGTGAATCATAGAATTGACGAGGGAAATAAGGTGAGTGGTGCACTGAGGAGTCTGTGAAGACAAAGAACTCTATCCATGAAAGCAAAGAGGGGAATGTATGAGAGTATAGTTATACCAACTCTCTTGTACAGGTGTGAGGCATGGGTTGTGAATGTTGCAACAAGAAGAAGGCTGGAGGCAGAGGAGATGTCATGTCTGAGGGCAATGTGTGGTGTGAATATAATGCAGAGAATCCGTAGTCTGGAGATTAGGAGGAGGTGTGGAATTACCAAAACTATTATCCAGAGAAATGAGGAGGAGTTATTGAGATGGTTTGGACATGTAGAGAGGTTGGAACAAAATAGAATGACTTTGAGCGTATACAAGTCTGTAGTGGAAGGAAGGCTAGGTTGGGGTCGGCCTAGGAGAGGCTGGAGGGAGGTGGTAAAGGAGGTTTTGTGTGTGAGGGGCTTGGACTTCCAGCAAACATGTGTGAACATGTTAGACAGAAGCAAATGAAGACAAATGGTTTTTAGGACTTGACGTGCTGTTGGAGTGTAAGTAAGGTAACATTTATGAAGGGATTCAGAGAAACCAGCAGGCCGAACTTGAGTCCTGGAGATGGGAAGTACAGTATCTGCACTCTGAAGGGTGTTAATGTTGCAGTTTTATAACTGTAGTGTAGGCATGCCTCTGGCAAGATAGTGATGGAGTGAATGGCAATGAAAGTTTTTCTTTTTCAGGTCACCCTGCCTTGGTAGGAAATGGCTGATGTGTTAATAAAAAAAATAAAACCTTTTAATTCATTGCAAGGCAGCATAAAATCTGCTTTCACAGAACAGTGGAACAATGGAATGGTTCAGAAGAGGAGGTAGCAAATGCTACTACCACTGGAAATTTAAAAGAATATTGCATGATGAATTAATTGTTGTAGACGACACTACAGGAGAGCCTCGCTTTAGAGTGATTCATTAATAAAGCAGTTTTCAGTTATACCCATTCTTCATTTATTCAGGCTACCTACAATAAATATATTCACCACTTGCTATAAGCTAAGGGCAAAAATATCTTAAGTAATGTGTACTGTATATGCATTTTTTTGGCCTAGCTCTTATGCTCACTAAATATATTATAGTGTAAACATATTATCAGGCTTTTGTATGCACTTGAAAGTGAAAAAAAGGCTATGTTTCACTTTACAGCAGCAGTCTGGAACTTAACCTGCTGTATAAGTGGGGCCCTCCTGTAAGAGCACAGCCCTGCTCCTGTAACTGTAAATAGGAAATTTTTTTTAACACCAGCCATTTCCCACCAAGGCAGGATGACCCATAAAAGAAGAAATGAGTGTTTCTTCTTTTCACATTTAGTAATTTATACAGGAGAAGGGGTTAAATAGGTAATTACAGCTCTCAATTGCTAACAGGGCTTGGTGTTGTGCCTTTTTGATACCTATTTCTTGTGAGTCCTTTCTCTGAATTGGTTCTTAACCTGTAGTACTCTTTTGTCATCCACTTTCCACTCGTGCAATTATATTACATAATTTATACTTTTTCTTTATAAGCAAACTAATTAGAGCTTGCTTTTTTTACTCGTGAAATTACCAGGATTTGTCTTAATCTTACATTTTAATTTCTCATTTTAAAGCTAAATTCTGGTTTACAAAATACCATACAGCCGGAAAAAATCAGCAAGAATGAGCCACTTAGCAGGCTTTCAATGAATGCTGCAACTTCAGAATAAAGCCTCAAAGGTCTGGTCTACAATTACATATCTACCCTGACACCTGCACACCGAGTTGTAACCTCGTTGCAATGCCACAAAAATAAAAACTGCAAATCCAAATAAAATATCTCACCTGAAAGGGTGTTTATAGTAGAGACCATAAATGGTGTAGAGTGCTCCAATCCTCAACTTCAAACTGTGTGGAGGAAGCAAGAATCTCTTAGTAAGTAATGCCACCTCTTCTGAGAACTCTAGCAGCTCCTTGAAGTTCTGACGACCCCTGTAAACCAAGAGAGAAAATCAGTACTGTATTATTATTCATTTGTGTTCTGTCACACTTTTACAACCCAACTTAAGAATTAAAAGAAAAAGTAATTATTGAAAAAAGATGTTACTTCATGCAGTTCAATCAACCTCATAACACCTTGTTTCCTAAGTTGAGCCTCTTTCTGTGTTTGTGCATTATTATTATTATTATTCAATGATAGCACTACACCTGTAGGGGTTATATAGCACCCAAAGAGTAGAAGCCAATAGGTATGATCAGAGGAAAGAGAAGGTAGCTCTAGTTTCTTTGATCAAGAACCCTTGAAGGGCTATATGTATGCAATTCATATCTTTACACTGCCCACAAGGGTATTCTATTATTAATATTAAAATTAGGGGAAGTGCTAAACCTGTAGGGGTCATACAGCACATGGGAAACAATCAGGCTGAACCACAAGGGTAGCCCAGCACAGAAAACAAGTGACACAAGTAACTTCCACTTGCCATGATGCCAACATCATAAATGAACACCCTCCTTGTTGGCATATGAAGGACACAGGCTTTTTTTTTTTTTTTAACAGATGTGAATCTAATATAAAGTCATGTCTCTTTAATTAGGACAGCAAATATTGAATATTTAATCTATACCACACCCAGTTCCCATATGGCTTTAGAACAATGTGTTAACCTGCTTAAGAGATAGAAATCACCAAAAAAATGAACTGAAACAATATGAAGTGCTGTATCAAATCAAGAAAGTAACTAATATAGAGCAAAACACTGTACAGCACAATATCACACTGTACAGTGTTATATTTCAGGCCAGCAAATGAGGTATTGTTTGGGACCGAGGTGGTAGGGGGTAATTACCCTTAGAATCGTCAAACGTTGAAGATCTTCTTTCAACAAACTGGCCGTATCCCAAGGAAGAGTGACCCAAAAAGAAGAAAAAAGTTTCTCTTTTTAAATTTAGTAATTTATTCAGAAGGGGTTACTAGCCTCTTGCTCCCAGCCTTTTAGTCGCCTCTTACAACACGCATGGCTTACGGAGGAAGAATTCTGTTCCACTTCCCCATAAAGATAATGTCTACTATTTTTCTACAGCCATAGGTTAGCATGAGTTCCAACAGTATTATGTAGTGTAAGATGCAGTTATAACCTGTAGATGAGGGAAAACTTCTTTTTCTGCCAGCACATGGCAAAGTCCTTATATCTCCAGCTCTGAATTTCTTCGAAACACTGCAGAAGATGTGTCAAATCTTGCAAATAGCCAGAGGCAATATACCAGCTTCCTGGAAATAAAATTAACATTTGAAATTAATGGTTGCCTGGTGAAATAATTAGTACACTATGTCATCTGCAATTCAAATGAGTACTGACTCAAGCTATTCTTCTCTAAGCAGAATTCAAATTTGATTGTGTAATAAATTACTATAAAAAATTAAGCAAATAAATAAATATCATGCAAGTACATGTACACACGTACACACGTACACACACACACACACACACACACACACACACACACACACACACACACACACACACACACACACACACACACACACAGCATTCCGACATCTTAATAAGGAATCGTTCAGGACCCTGTACACCGTGTACGTTAGGCCCATATTGGAGTATGCGGCACCAGTTTGGAACCCACACCTAGCCAAGCACGTAAAGAAACTAGAGAAAGTGCAAAGGTTTGCAACAAGACTAGTCCCAGAGCTAAAAGGTATGTCCTACGAGGAGAGGTTAAGGGAAATCAACCTGACAACACTGGAGGACAGGAGAGATAGGGAGGACATGATAACGACATACAAAATACTGAGAGGAATTGACAAGGTGGACAAAGACAGGATGTTCCAGAGAGTGGACACAGTAACAAGGGGACACAGTTGGAAGTTGAAGACACAGATGAATCACAGGGATGTTAGGAAGTATTTCTTCAGCCACAGAGTAGTCAGTAAGTGGAATAGTTTGGGAAGCGATGTAGTGGAGGCAGGATCCATACATAGCTTTAAGCAGAGGTATGATAAAGCTCACAGTTCAGGGAGTGACCTAGTAGCGATCAGTGAAGAGGCGGGGCCAGGAGCTTGGACTCGACCCCTGCAATCTCAACTAGGTGAGTAAACACACACACACATGCATGCGCACACAACACACACACACACACACACACACACACACACACACACACACACACACACACACACACACACACACACACACACACACACACACACACACACACACATGCACGCACGTGCACACACACATGCATGCACACACACACACAGGGATCAGTCCTAGGACCAGTGCTGTTTCTGGTATTTGTGAACGACATGACGGAAGGAATAGACTCCGAAGTGTCCCTGCTTGCAGATGACGTGAAGCTGATGAGAAGAATTCATTCAATCAAAGACCAGGCAGAACTACAAAGGCTGCAGACCTGGTCCAGTAATTGGCTCTTGGAGTTCAACCCCACCAAGAGTAAAGTCATAAAGATTGGGGAAGGGCAAAGAAGACCGCAGATGGAATACAGTCTAGGGGGCCATAGACTACAAACCTCACTCAAGGAAAAAGATCTTGGGGCAAGTATAACACCAGATACATCTCCTGAAGCGCACATCAACCAAATAACTGCTGCAGCACATGGGCGCCTAGCAAACCTCAGAACAGCATTCCGACATCTTAATAAGGAATCGTTCAGGACCCTGTACACCGTGTACGTTAGGCCCATATTGGAGTATGCGGCACCAGTTTGGAACCCACACCTAGCTAAGCATGTAAAGAAACTAGAGAAAGTGCAAAGGTTTGCAACAAGACTAGTCCCAGAGCTAAGAGGTATGTCCTACGAGGAAAGGTTAAGGGAAACCAACCTGATGACACTGGAAGACAAGAGAGATAGGGGGGACATGATAACCACATACAAAATACTGAGAGGAATTGACAAGATGGACAAAGACAGAATGTTCCAGAAATGGGACATAGCAACAAGGGGACACAGTTGGAAGTTGAAGACACAGATGAATCACAGGGGTGTTAGGAAGTATTTCTTCAGCCACAGAGTAGTCAAGAAGTGGAACAGTTTGGGAAGCGATGTAATGGAAGCAGGATCCATACATAGCTTTAAGCAGAGGTATGATAAAGCTCACGGTTCAGGGAGAGTGATGAAGAGGCGGGGCCAGGAGCTTGGACTCGACCCCTGCAACCTCAACTAGGTGAGTACATGCATGCACACACACACACACATGGAAGACATTGAAAGAACTAGGACATGTGCAAGGACCTTACCAGATACCTGTGGGGGCCAGGAACAGGTGAGCAGGAAGGACAAACCAAGAAGCATAGGGGCCATAACTAGGGAAGGGACTGAAGGAAGGAACACTCCACGGGAAGGAACTAAAATACATCAGAGGATGCAATGGGAGTCACAGTGGGAGGTGGAAAGGGAGAGATCCGTGTTTGTCTATGGGCTAGACGAAGCTAAAGGGGAAACTTATGATGAAAGAAGGCAGGAGGAGAAAAAAGCGATTGAAGATATCATGAAGGTGATAGGCGAGGGGGACATGACCCAGGTGGCAAATTTTCGGAGAATTGGGTGGTTCACAAAGAAAAGGAATCGGCCTCTCAAAGTAATTTTCAAGGCAGAATCAACCCGAACCATGATCCTGCAGGAGAAAGCACGGCTGAGAGGCAAGCAGGAGTTCCGGAGTGTGTACTTCGATCGAGACAGAACACAGGACGAAAGGAAGACGATGAAAGAGAGAGTTCAAAAACGAAAGGAGAAATGGGAGGAAATGAAAAAGGAGAGCAGAATAACCCAGGATCAAATGGAAGGACAAGCACACCCCCCAGAAACACCTGCAGAAGGACTCCGGCCACGACACCCCCAAGGCAACTGAACAATCCAAACCAACCATCACACACCGATCCCTCTGTTTCCACCCCCTGCACCACAGTTACAGTATTAGAACAGAAGTTGAAGGTTTGGTACACAAATGCAGATGGATTAACGAATAAACATGAGGAATGGCAAGAAAGAATCAATGAGAAGTCCCCAGACATCATAGCAGTTACAGAAACAAAACTCACGGAGACAATAACAGATGCAATCTTCCCACCAGGATACCAGATCATGAGGAAAGATAGAAGGGGCAGGGGGGGAGGTGGGGTTGCTCTGCTCGTAAAAAACAGATGGAAATTCGAGAAAATGGAAGGAATAGATGAGACGGGAGAAAGAGACTACATAGCAGGTACACTTCAGTCTGGGGAACACAAAGTGGTCATTGCAGTGATGTATAATCCACCACAGAACTGCAGGAGGCCAAGAGAGGAATATGAAGAGAGCAACAGAGCAATGGTGGACACACTTGCTGAGGTGGCAAGAAGAGCTCATTCCAGCAGAGCAAAGTTGCTGGTTATGGAGGATTTCAACCACAGGGAGATTGACTGGGAAAACCTGGAGCCACATGGGGGTCCCGAAACATGGAGAGCCAGGATGTTGGACGTGGTGCTGGAAAACATCATGCACCAACATGTTAAGGACACTACCAGAGTGAGAGGGGAGGATGAACCAGCAAGATTGGACCTTGTGTTCACCCTGGGCAGCTCAGACATTGAGGACATCAAGTATGAGAGTCCCCTAGGAGCTAGCGACCACGTGGTTCTGTGCTTTGAATACATAGTAGAGCTGCAAGTGGAGAGAATAACAGGAGTTGAATGGGAAAAGCCTGACTATAAAAGAGGGGACTACATAGGGTTGAAGAACCTCCTGCGGGAGGTCCAGTGGGACAGAGAACTGGCAGGAAAGCCAGTAAATGAAATGATGGAATATGTAACAACAAAATGCAAGGAGGCAGTGGAAAGGTTTATTCCCAAGGGCAACACTAACAACGGGAAGACCAGAACGAGCCCCTGGTTTACCCGACGGTGTAAGGAGGCAAAAACAAAGTGCAATAGAGAATGGAAAAAGTACAGAAGGCAGAGAACACACGAAAATAGGGAGACCAGTCGCAGAGCCAGGAATGAGTATGCACAGGTAAGGAGGGAGGCCCAGCGACAGTATGAAAATGACATAGCATCGAGAATCAAGACTGACCCGAAACTGTTGTATAGCCACATTAGGAGGAAGACATCAGTCAAAGACCAGGTGATCAGATTAAGGACAGAAGGTGGAGAACTCACAAGAAATGATCAGGAGGTATGTGAGGAGCTGAACAGGAGATTTAAGGAAGTTTTTACAGTAGAGACAGGATGGGCTGTGGGAAGACAGCACAGAAGGGAACATCAAGAGGGAATATACCAACAAGTGTTGGATGATATATGAACAACTGAGGAGGAGGTGAAGAAGCTCTTAAGTGACCTTGACACCTCAAAGGTGATGGGACCGGACAACATCTCCCCATGGGTCCTTAGAGAAGGAGCAGAGATGCTGTGCGTGCCTCTAACCACAATCTTCAACACATCCCTTGAAACTGGGCAACTACCTGAGATATGGAAGACAGCTAATGTAGTCCCCATATTTAAGAAAGGAAACAGAAACGAGGCACTAAACTACAGACCTGTGTCTCTAACATGTATTGTGTGCAAAGTCATGGAGAAGATTATCAGGAGGAGAGTGGTCGAACACCTGGAAAGGAACAAGATTATAAATGAAAACCAGCATGGGTTCATGGAAGGCAAATCTTGTATCACAAACCTCCTGGAGTTTTATGACAAGGTAACATAAGTAAGACACGAGAGAGAGGGGTGGGTAGATTGTGTTTTCCTAGACTGCAGGAAGGCCTTTGACACAGTTCCCCACAAGAGATTAGTGCAGAAGCTGGAGGATCAGGTGCATGTAAAAGGGAGGGCACTGCAATGGATAAGGGAATACCTGACAGGGAGGCAGCAACGAGTCATGGTACGTGAAGAGGTATCACAGTGGGCGCCTGTTACGAGCAGGGTCCCACAGGGGTCAGTTCTAGGATCAGTGCTATTTTTGATATATGTGAATGACATGATGGAAGGAATAGACTCTGAAGTGTCCCTGTTCGCAGATGACGTGAAGTTGATGAGAAGAATTAAATAAGACGAGGATGAGGCAGGACTGCAAACAGACCTGGACAGGCTGGACATGTGGTCCAGTAACTGGCTTCTCAAATTCAATCCAGCAAAATGCAAAGTCATGAAGATTGGGGAGGGGCAAAGAAGACCGCAGACAGAGTATAGGCTAGGTGGACAAAGAATACAGACCTCACTCAGGGAGAAAGACCTTGGGGTGACCATAACACCGAGCACATCACCGGAGGCACACATCAACCAAATAACTGCTGCAGCATACGGGCGCCTGGCAAACCTGAGAATAGCGTTCCAATACCTTAATAAGGAATCGTTCAAGACACTGTACACTGTGTATGTTAGGCCCATACTGGAGTATGCAGCACCAGTCTGGAACCCACACCTGGTCAAGCACGTCAAGAAGTTAGAGAAAGTACAAAGGTTTGCAACAAGGCTAGTCCCAGAGCTCAAGGGAATGTTGTACGAGGAAATGTTAAGGGAAATCGGACTGACGACACTGGAGGACAGAAGGGTCAGGGGGGACATGATAACGACATACAATATACTGCGGGGAATAGACAAGGTGGACAGAGATAGGATGTTCCAGAGAGGGGACACAGGGACAAGGGGTCACAACTGGAAGCTGAAGACTCAGACAAGTCACAGGGACGTTAGGAAGTATTTCTTCAGTCATAGAGTTGTCAGCAAGTGGAATAACCTAGCAAGTGAAGTAGTGGAGGCAGGAACCATACATAGTTTTAAGAAGAGGTATGACAAAGCTCAGGAAGCAGAGAGAGAGAGGACCAGTAGCGATCAGTGAAGAGGCGGAGCCAGGAGCTGAGTCTCAACCCCTGCAACCACAATTAGGTGAGTACAATTAGGTGAGTACACACACACACACACACACACACATGCATGCACACACATGCACACACACACACATTCACACACACACATACACGCAAACACACACATGCACGCACACACACATGCACACACACACACACACACATGCACGCACACACACATATGCATGCACACACACACACACATGCATGCACACACACACACATGCATATGCACATGCACACACTTGCACATGCATGCCCTATCGCACATGAACACATACTCGTACATGCACACACGCACATGTGCTGTGTTGTGAGAGCTGTAACTGCAGGACCAAGACTGTAAATCGACCCCTGAAACCACAAATAGGTAGGTACACACTCTCTGTCTTGGTAAGACAACCATTAAGGTAAAAATAAATGTATATGTTAAAAGAATATTTCTATGATAGTGAGAATGATAGTGAAAGTGTTTCTTTTTCGGGTCATCCTGCCTTGGTGGGAGATGGCCAGTGTGTTAAAACAAAATAAATAGCGAAAAATATTCAATAAAAAAAGCAGAGGTGTAAAAAAAACTGACTAGACATGTCTGGTAATCCTCAAAAAATAGAACTAAAAACAGAGAATGCTTTATTAAAGATTATTTAAACCTATCTTGCATTTGCAGCAATATTTATAAAGAAGTATGAAGAAATGTGAAATATTAGTGCTAGAACATCTCTGGGAACAAGAGTTATGTTAGGTGACAAAAATACTTAACACATTCATGGGAAACATTAAATCTGCATCAATAATGATTATAGAGAAGTGCCTAAGGAATGGGAGGCAATCAGGTTTTATCCAAGGAAGGAGGGGGTAACTCTAATTCCTTGACTCAAGAGCCCTTCACCAATGCCAAGGCACCCCCCTTCGAAAGCGTAGGAAATAAAAATGGACAATGGAAACTCACCAGTGACGGAATAGGGTTGGCCATATTTTGAATCCTTTTTGGATTTACAGCTTTTGCCCTTTTCAGTCTCTTCTCCTTCCACATACTCAATCTCCCGATCCATTAACATTCTCTTTTTCACTATCTTAGGTTTTATTTTTTTTTTTCTTCCTCTTTTAGGCTTGATCACTACTTTGTCATCACCCTCTGAAAGATCTGGTATATCTCTAAGTGATGATGTGTCTGCCATAGCAAGAGCTTTCTTTCTAACATACTTTCTCTTCGTTACAGTTTTAACAACACTACCATCTGTTTCAGAATCTTGAAGTGTTTCTTGATTCTTTTTTGGTTCAGTTTTTTTTTGTCTTTTCTTCTTAGGTTCCTCTTTAATCTTTGTGGTTTTTCCTTTGGTTGACCTTTTTTTCTTACATATTTCATCTTCCTCAAACTCATCAGGATCTTCTTCAAATTCCTTTGGAGGTTTGTACTCTGTTGAAGAATCTAAATCCAAGTCAATATCATCATCATCAAGGACATATTCACTGCTCAGGATATGAGGCTGCTTTCTCTTTCTCTTTCCTCGTGTCTTCTTAGTTTCTTCAACAGGTGTCTCTTCGACATTTTCTTTCTCAGCACTCGTTTCTGGAGTGTTTTCCTGTGAAGCTATACTTATGATGTCAGAGAGGAGTTTTACATCGACGTTCTTTGGAGTTGGTTGCTGTTGTTTGACTTTTTTTGGAGTCAGTTGCTTTCGCTTGCTTACAGGTTTAACTGGAGAGCTAGATGCCCCCTTTTCTTCTTTTTCCTGATTTACATTTTCATTGCATACAGCAACCTTACTGCGATGTTGTTTGCGTTTACGGCCTATGGCCGATTTTTTTCGTCTTCCTGGCATAAGAATAAGAATAAGAATAAGATTTCGTTCGGATTTTTAACCCCGGGGGGTTAGCCACCCAGGATAACCCAAGAAAGTCAGTGCGTCATCGAGGACTGTCTAACTTATTTCCATTGGGGTCCTTAATCTTGTCCCCCAGGATGCGACCCACACCAGTCGACTAACACCCAGGTACCTATTTGCTGCTAGGTGAACAGGACAACAGGTGTAAGGAAACGTGTCGAAATGTTTCCACCCGCCGGGAATCAAATCCGGGCCCTCTGTGTGTGAAGCGGGAGCTTTAGCCACCAGGCCACCGGGCCGGACTTAAGACTAACACTGTCTTGTATCCATGTTTCGTTTTCTTTCTCTTCTGAAGCTGAGAGGGTTTCACTTGAATGGCTTTCTCTAGCTGCAGTAGTTATTACATTTATCATAAGGCATAGTATCTGAAAACAAAAAAGTAAATCAAATTAAGCTGTCATAACAATAATCATGCTTCAGAGTAATCATGATTGAAACAATTCCCCTATTCAACACAAGATTAATTTATTATCCATACAACTCAAAAATGTACAATAAACTATATTAAACACTGGCATGAAAGGTCTGTATGATAAAGGTATAAATTACAAAGGAATATATCACAAAGGTAATTATCGTAACTGTATAAAAAAAAATGTAGGTGACAACCTGCAGGTAAGCATTTCTGCACTTTCGTTTAAGGCTTTGTTCTCTGTTCACATCTTCTTTAGAAGCAAGCAAGTTCTTCAGTCTAGAAAATATAGAGAGATCATTTACTGCTTTCACACTGTAAAACAAATAAATATAACCATTTAGTCACACAGATACAGATAGATTTTCAAAATAAAAACTTAACGAGATACACTAGAAAATTCAAGATTATTATTTCAATATATCTATATTTATGGTGAAGTCCTAATTCTGTAGAGGTCATATGTTTCTGGAATGGAAGATAATCAAAGTTTGACCCAAGGAAGGAGTGGGCAGATCCAACACCTTTGATTATAAACCCTTTATTAGAATCAGGGCAACCCCCTGAATGGAAGACAATTAGTTAAAACCAATGAAAAGTAAGCTTTCTATCAACACAACTAGAAAACACTGTCACCATCTGAGTTCCAAGACAATTGAACCTCACACCAGTAAACAGAAGATAGGATGTATTGCTGGAACAAAATTATTTAAGAAGATACTTGACAGGTCCATGTGGCAGTCCCAAATCAGCCACATTTAATGGCAATAGAAACTTGCAGACTACAAACAAATCAGCTCTGGCTGATCATACCCAAGGCTAAAGCTATGGGTAGGATCAGCCATACCCAGAACTAAAGCATATTTTGGTAATACATTGTGTGTTAATTTACTAAACCAAGAGTTCCACAATGCAAAGAAACCGTCCTTACAAAATTGCATGTAAATTGTGTCCAGACTACCTATTAACCCGTAAACGGTCCAAACGTACATATACGTTTTTTCAACATTTTAAAGTATGTAAAAAAAAGTAGACCTTCTTTTTGTTTTTTTACATTTGAAAATGTGTAAAAAAACTTTGATCTACTTTTTTTTTGTTATATTTGAAAATATGTAAAAAAAAACGTAGATCTACTTCTGTAGCATCACACATGTGAACGTAGATCTGCTTGGACCGTTTACGGGTTAAGTATACAGTAGCAGATTATAATCATTATATTCAGAAAAAAGCATTAAGCAAATAAGGGTCATATACTGAAGCTTCAAACAGTAAAGGTTAAAATAGGTGGCAGAGTTAGTGGAGGTGCTGAGAAAACATCGGCATGGGAGGGGTGTTACAGCAAAGTGGAGGCACAGTCGGCATTAAGAACCATCAAGAAAGAACGTTGTTTTATAAGAGCAGCAGTAGCAGCACTGGTGGCAGGGTTAGCAATGGCAGTATCAGTGTTAGGAATAGAGGTATTAGTTAGAAATGGTTGCATCAGCATTAGCAACGGTGGTATCAGTGTCAGCAGGAGCAGCATTAGCAACACCAACATCACTGGCAGTAATTTAAAATTTTAAATACGTGTATGCACCTTTACGAGGTGCTAAACTTGTTGGGCATTCAGTGTAAGGAGTGTTGGAGGCTCGATCCTCTGACTTCTAATGACATGACTGACATCATTAGAAGTCAGGCAGGCTGTAGCTGGAAAAAATACCAGTAGCAATAGATGTAACACAGGAAAACTCAGCAGCATCAGTGGAAACAGAGGGCATTTCAACAACACTGGCATCAGCAAAATTTGCTTTGGCAGCAAGGACAGTATCAGAGGCAGCAAAAGACTAGAGCCAATGGTCACAATTCATGCTAATACAGCCTCTCCTCACATAGTGACGTACTCGTTTACTGACGACTTGGACTTATAATGGGCTCTCTGTTCAGTATGCATACCTAAATAATGTATACTAGAGCTGATTTCCTCTATTCTGTTTATTACAATATATGTACAGTAAACTACTGCATAAACATTTAAAAATATACCAGAAATGTTGTAGTGTAAATGGTGCAAAGGTGACATTAAAATAATATCAAAGATGGTTGACACAAACCCACTATCATTACAGTTTGCTCTTCACTTAGCAACGAATTTATTTACTGACGTGGTCTTAGGAACAGAACTCCATCGTTAAGTGATGAGAGGATGTATATATATGTAATGTACAGCAGTAAGGAGTGGTTTGTAATTTTACTATTTTGTAAGTTTTACTTTACTGTATCACCCATAATATAGAATTATTATAGTAAACATAAAGGTTTCACTATGTGACTAAATAAATTAGAAAATGTAATAAAAATAAATTTCTGTTGGGTAAGATTAGGTTAGGTTAGGTTAGGTTAGGTTAGGTTAGGTTAGGTTAGGTTAGGTTAGGTTAGGTTAGGTTAGGTTAGGTTAGGTTAGGTTAGGCTAGGTTAAGCTAGGCTAGGCTAGGCTAGGCTAGGCTAGGCTAGGCTAGGCTAGGCTAGGCTAGGCTAGGCTAGGCTAGGCTAGGCTAGGCTAGGCTAGGCTAGGCTAGGCTAGGCTAGGCTAATTACATTTGGTTATGTTACATTGCACTGATGCCTATTAATAAAACTTAGCAAAACAAAACCTACCACAACACCAATAAATATAATAATGCATAGAGGCAATAAAAACTATTGAAAGGAAAGCAAAAAACCAGGGACTCTCCAGGGGGACTGTAGAATACACAGGCAAATAATTACCTCTTACCATAACTCACATCAAACTCACAGGTCTGACTGTAATAGCCATGCTGAAATGTTATGATTAGGATGATGGGTCAGGCTTTGATGTTCTATCCAAATTTCAAATATCTCTTGTCATCACTGTACTGAATGCTTATAATAGTGCTTAATGGAATTTATGTAAAAGTGTAAAATTCACTGACACAACAAACATATATTTGTAAACCTGTATATTCAACTAAAGTTTTATGCATATCTCAGCTGATGCATTAGTATGAATCTTCCTCAAAGATACAACAATCAAAATCTGCTACTAACCCATTTCAAATATATACCATAAATCTTAACAAATCACTTAAATCCTCTTGAGAAATCACAGAGATATTCCAGGTTAAGGCAAGTAAGTTAATTCAGGTGCAGGTACACATAAATAGTTACATAAATTATCATACATAGCAGCACATGTGTAATTAACTAGGATAACTCAAAAAAGTCAGTGATTCATTTCCACTGGGGTCTGTGAGGCAACACAAAATGTCACCTTAGTGTATCTATCATGACTAAATGCAATGTTGTAATTTTTAAACCCTAAGGTCAATTTACTTATGTATATTATAATACTTCCGTACATGGCTTAACATAATTGAATTCTTAATTAAGAAACATTATCATTCACTTTAGTTACATTAATCAACCTTCCTGCCTGATGCAACAATTAATATATTCATGGGGAAGCTCTAAACTCATACGGTATTACACAGCACTTAGGGAATGTGAAATAATTAGATACGATCAAATCAAGGGGGAAAGTAACTCCAATTCCTTGGATTAAGAGCTCTTAAAGTGTATCAGAGCATCCCCCTTAAGGCAGCAAAAGAGGTGCTACCAGGCTTTTTTAATCTAATTATCAATTACTGACAGGCTCAAAACTGCAATAATTTACAAAAATAAAAGCCAATAGCGTCCCCGAACTTTAAAATTGAAGCTAGAAGAGAGGAGCATCACTCACACTTAACACTCAATACTCGTACAAACTTAAATTACAGTGACAGACTACAACTTCAAAAATAAATGGCACTCCTGGGGGTAATTTACCGTCAAAATGGTGAGGAGACGCGAGAGAGTTTCCCAGTTATAGTAATATAATAGAGAGGGTGATGGTGGCCACATACAAAATAGTTACTCCAGAGATGTTGTTGTGGCTGCCCAGTCAACTTCCTCTCCTCACCTCATATATAATTATCCTTCACTCTTTTCTATGTCTTAATTTTTATTACGGTTGATATTCAATTATGTCATCTAAATCGGCTGGCTGTAACGTGAATCTCCATTATATTAAGAATTTATAAGTGAGACGTTGAGTCGCATGAAGATCTAAGATGCAACGTTTCTTGTCGAGTCGGGAAATGGAAATATATTCCCAGTTGTAATTTACAGGAATTTTTATGGACGCATATCTTCAAATAATTTCGTTTAGTGAGCACTGATTTACATGGGCTTAATAATAATTTGTTGAAATTTATGTATATAATTGTATATAATACTCAGCGAGGACCCTAATGGAAATACTTTGACTTTTTTTTAGGTTATCATAGGTAATTTACTCTATGTATGATAAATGTACTTATCAAAAAAAATCAAATTTTTCATTTCTTTGCAAAGTTTACAATGTGTGGTTTACATGTTACAAAATATTAAGTACAAAAAAAGCTACTAGCATGCCTAGGCATTTCGGGCAGACTAATATTAATTCTTACTGATTATATTCCATAAACACAAGTTATGTAGTGGTACATTTTAATATTCATTATTTCATATTATTACAAAAGTTAGGCAACCAAAAATGTACCTGTACCTACATAAACTTACTTAGGTTGTATTTATGTATATGACACGTCAGGAAAAAATATTGTCAAAAATATAAGCTTTATCCAGGACAGCCTAAAGCATGAAGGAGGTTCACCTCTAGTGAAAATTATAGGTACACAGCCTACCCTGACTTTACCTATTGTAAATAACTTATAGCCACTTACAAGGTTAAATTTAATAATACCTTACTAAAACATAAGGTAATATAAATAATTGAAAACTGCGTACATGTAAGCTACACTGTAATATTTATGTGACTGGATATATGTCTGTATAAATAAATCATTATAATTGTAACCAGATATAAACATGTAAATAGTTCATTATCATTAGACAATAATTAATAATAATGATAATGATAATCTTCATTTCTACAGTACATGTACAAGGTATAGAGGCCTAGCTGATATAAGTGACACTACTATATATAACTTTGAGGCCCAGTACCTGGACCCATCATTAAGTTTATTTAGGTACAGGTACACATACACACAACAATAAATTATCAGACATAGTAACATATATGTAAATTACCTAGGATAACCTAAAGAAGTCAAAATGTAGTTCCTGGACCCATTATGTGTAATGTTGAGGTACAGTCCCTGGACCCATTATGTGTCTCTGTAGTGTTTGAGATACAGTTCTTGGCCCCCATTATGTGCCTCTGTAATGTTGAGATACACTTCCTAGATCAATTATGTGCCTCTGTAATGTTCACGTATATTCCCTGAACCCATTATGTGCCTCCGTAATCGTTTGACCACCACCCACAGAATGAGTGTAAGGAGCATTATAAAAGATGTTAAAAGCCTTAGATAAAAGGCTTCGAGGTGAAATATTTAGATTTCTCCCTCAGGATGTCAGAATATTCCACTTTTGCAACCCCATCTTTTATAAATGCAACGACAGGCATGTATAACAATGCAGTATGATACATAAAGTAGCTTTAAATTTAGACAGTAGTTCTAAGGGCACATGTAGGTGCTGTAGGTACTCACTAGTGCCACATTATGTAGATTTTAAATGTGAAAGCGTAAATATAAGTAATTATATAATTTTCCATCTTGAAATTCCACTTACATTAAAACAACATCCTGAGGTGTATGGCTCCTCCTTATATATAAAGGAAAAATAGCGAAAGTCCTAACAATCTATTAAAAAGATACGCGGTATCTGGATGTAAGGATATATAAAACAGGTCCTTCACACTGAATATAAGGATAAACAACAGTACCTCTAGTCCCTCCACAATCTATTAGCTCGACGGGAAGAAAATGCACATATAAAGTTTGATCCAACACCATGACTCAAATATTATTATATTCATGGGAAAGCGCTAAAACCGTGAGGCTCGTCAAGCGCCTGGGGAATGGGAGGAAATCACTCTCTATGCAAGGGAAGGAAGGGTAAATTCAGGCACTAAAAGGAGGAGGATGGTACTCATCAATGCAAAGATCCAAGGTGTCACATACTTGGCACAATGCATGCTGATGGTGCTTCCTTCGTCAGGAGCCCTTCAGGGGGTTCCTTGATGCTGATGAGGGGCTCTTGATCTGGGGAGCAGGGTCTGTGCTACAATTCCCTGAATTAAGCCTGAATACCTTCCACCCTCCCCCACAGGCGCTATATAATCCCTCCGAGTTTAGTGCTCCCCTATGATAATAATAAAAATAATCTTGGTCAGGGGCACTATCTCCTGACATCTTATAATACATGATGTTAGGACTCCACCTCAGCATCCAGTTCAAAGTTCATTCTCTATAAGGATAACAATGCTGAGTTTACAGAATTTGGTTACTGTGTGGTTTACATGTAGTAAAATAATAATTACAGTGTACCACTAGAACACCTAGCATGGCAAGGCATTTCGGGCAGACTTAAATTAAATCTTAAGTTTAAAATATTACAAAATTATGAGGTAAGTTGGTATTATGGCTAAGTGACTAAATACTAGTTTGTGAGTTTAGCAATGTGAATGCTTTTGTTTTGTTTTATATAAATGGTTTAGAAGACTAAGTTGATGAATGAGACACTTGTACAACATTTTGGTATCTTTATTGTGGAAACGTTTCGCCAGCCAGTGGCTTGGAAATATAAACACGTTTCGCCAGCCAGTGGCTTCCTCGGGTCAATGCAAAGAACGGTGGAAGATGAGACTTTGAGGAAATCAGTCCTCAGCCTGGAGTCAATGTGTTAGTCCATCAATATTGATTAGTACAGCATATGGTTAGGCTACGTAGGTTTGTCAGGAAACAGGACAAGTGTTTTCTGACGAGGGTCTTAGTCATAGGATGGCCCGCAGCTGGAGCTTTCGGTCATCTGACAGAGGCCTTCCGCTGGCTTACCGGTTCACTCCACCTTTAAATATTAAAGTTATACAGCATATGCTCGGAAAAGGGGCTTATATTCTGCAGATAGGAGAGGTGAATCAGTTGGAGCTGGCGTGTTCTACTTCCACTAGGTTTAGTTTAATATGTATACTATGCACCCCATACCCATCCTGTGGGCGGAAGTGAAAAGATTACAGAAGTACATAATTGGTCCAGGGACTGGACTCCAAAGTTTTGATAGCTAAGCAAGTTACAGAGGTAATGAATTCACAATTACCAAGTTAATGAACTCACAATTTACAAAGGTAATGAACTCCTGGTAGGTCTGGTCACAATCATGACAAGTTACAAAGGTCATGCCTATAGGTTAGGCATGACCTAGTGTATTTTAAGATCTTGATACAGGGATTTCTTCAATGCTAAAAGCGTCATGTGTCCAACGTCTTATAACCAACATTGTCTTGATCTCAACACTGTTTTGATCCTATGATTGTTCTGACCCTAACAGTAAGATTATTCAGGTATAGGTGCACAACTGTACCTAAACAATTGAAGTTAAATCAATTTTACAAAATTGTTCACAGTGTACAGAATATCTTGCTGCCAATTTTGTCAAGATTGGGCCCCTCAAGGAAGGTTCCTTGATGTTGGTGAGGGGCTCTTGATTTAGGAAATTGGATCTGTGCTCCAGTTCCCCGAATTAAGCCTGAATGCCTTCCACCTCCCCCCCCCCAGTGTATAATCTAGCGCTTCCCCTTGATTATAATAATAATAATGTCAAGATTGGGACACAATCATAGTACTAGTAGTAGCCACAGTCAGTGGCCAGGCTTCAAACACCTTTTATTGTACAGCAATTAAGGAATGGAACAGACTGCCTGCACATGTCAAAGCCAGTCATAGCATCAACCAGTTCAAGAAGAGAAGCAAAAGTTGCTTAATGAATGTAGAGACAGAAAGGGAGAAGAATGATTTATTTTTTAACTAACACACGTGTAAATATAAATAACTCATTTTACCTTATTCCTCGTATATCTCTTTTAGAGCATAGTAATATCGCCTTTACAGTACAATAATAAGATATCTCCTTTATGGTATAATAATAAGGTATTAAAAGGAGTCTGAACCCAATGGAAATAAGTCACTGACTTTTTTGGGTTATCCTAGGTTCTCTACACATATGCTGCTATGTATGGTATAATCTATGTAACTGTATTTGTGTATACCTGAATAAACTTATTTACACATAAATAGTAACATAAATTATCATACATAGCACATGTGAAGATTACTCTTTTGATCTCAACATTTTCTTACATTTCAGCCAGGTTGATCAGGCCCTGATCCAACATGAGGCCTGGTCACAGACCGGACCGCGGGGGCGCTGACCCCCGAAACCCTCTCCAGTTATTCCAACACTCGTGATTCCAACACTTGATTCCAGCACTTTCCTGATTCCAACACTTAATTCCAACACTTGATTCCAACACCCTGTCTTGATTCCAACACTTGATTCCAACACCCACTGTCTTGATTAGTAAGTTAATTCAGGTATACACAAATACAATTACACAGATTATCATATATAGCAGCATATGTGTAGAGAACCTGGGATAACACCAAAAAGTCAGACAGGGTGACTTATTTCCACTGGGGTCCTGTTTTGATTCCAACACCCTCTGTCTTGATCCCAACACTATTGATCCTAACAATGTCTTGACCCCAACACTATTGATCCTAACAATGTGTTGATCCCAACACTAATGATCCTAACAATGTGTTGATCCCAACACTATTGATCCTAACAATGTCTTGATCCCAACACTATTGATCCTAACTGTCTTGATCCCAACACCATTGATCCTAACAATGTCTTGATCCCAACACTATTGATCCTAACAATGTCTTGACCCCAACACTATTGATCCTAATAATGTCTTGACCCCAACACTATTGATCCTAACAATGTCTTGATCCCAACACTATTGATCCTAACAATGTCTTGATCCCAACACTATTGATCCTAACGATGTCTTGACCCCAACACTAATGATCCTAACAATGTCTTGATCCCAACACTATTGATCCTAACAATGTCTTGACCCCAACACTATTGATCCTAACAATGTCTTGACCCCAACACTATTGATCCTAACAATGTCTTGACACCAACACTATTGATCCTAACAATGTCTTCACCCCAACACTATTGATCCTAACAATGTCTTGATCCCAACACTATTGATCCTAACAATGTCTTGATCCCAACACTATTGATCCTAACAATGTCTTGACCCCAACACTATTGATCCTAACAATGTCTTGATCCCAACACTATTAATCCTAACAATGTCTTGACCCCAACACTATTGATCCTAACAATGTCTTGACCCCAACACTATTGATCCTAACAATGTCTTGACCCCAACACTATTGATCCTAACAATGTCTTGACCCCAACACTATTGATCCTAACAATGTCTTGACCCCAACACTATTGATCCTAACAATGGCTTGACCCCAACACTATTGATCCTAACAATGTCTTGACCCCAACACTATTGATCCTAACTGTCTTGACCCCAACACTATTGATCCTAACAATGTCTTGACCCCAACACTATTGATCCTAACAATGTCTTGATCCCAACACTATTGATCCTAACAATGTCTTGATCCCAACACTATTGATCCTAACAATGTCTTGACCCCAACACTATTGATCCTAACAATGTCTTGATCCCAACACTATTGATCCTAACAATGTCTTGACCCCAACACTATTGATCCTAACAATGTCTTGACCCCAACACTATTGATCCTAACAATGTCTTGATCCCAACACTATTGATCCTAACAATGTCTTGACCCCAACACTATTGATCCTAACAATGTCTTGACCCCAACACTATTGATCCTAACAATGTCTTGATCCCAACACTATTGATCCTAACAATGTCTTGATCCCAACACTATTGATCCTAACAATGTCTTGATCCCAACACTATTGATCCTAACAATGTCTTGATCCCAACACTATTGATCCTAACAATGTCTTGACCCCAACACTATTGATCCTAACAATGTCTTGACCCCAACACTATTGATCCTAAGAATGTCTTGACCCCAACACTATTGATCCTAACTGTCTTGACCCCAACACTATTGATCCTAAGAATGTCTTGACCCCAACACTATTGATCCTAACAATGTCTTGACCCCAACACTATTGATCCTAACAATGTCTTGACCCCAACACTATTGATCCTAACAATGTCTTGACCCCAACACTATTGATCCTAACTGTCTTGACCCCAACACTATTGATCCTAACAATGTCTTGACCCCAACACTATTGATCCTAACAATGTCTTGACCCCAACACTATTGATCCTAACAATGTCTTGACCCCAACACTATTGATCCTAACAATGTCTTGACCCCAACACTATTGATCCTAACAATGTCTTGACCCCAACACGAGCCCAACAATATCCGCCTTGGGCCAGGCCCCCCGGGGCATATTTCGGTACCAGTTCCCCTCAAGAAGGGAATTTCCCCGATGCTGGTGAAGGGTTCTTGATCTGAAGACCTGGAGCTGTCCTCCCCTTCCCCGGATCAAACCTGCCTCTCAACTCCCCCAGGTAAGCCCTCACGGGTTTAGATGACTCAGTGAGGCTGGACGGCTCGTACGTGGAGCTGCTAACGGCATTTCCTCCTCTCTTCTTGAAGAAAATAAAGGAAGAGTTGATGTGAGGAGAAAGCAAAGAAATATTTAAGAAGTTGAAGAGTCTTGGAAGGTGAAAGAAGTGTCGTGGACGGTGATAATGTAAGATATAATGAAGAAAAGGCCACTCTGCTGACAGGTCTTCCTCCGGGTTAGAGTTTTTTTTTAATATGTATTTTTGCAGACTTACATTTTGACAGCATTTACAATAATTTTATTATTATTATAACTTTCATTGGTGATGCATTAATGAGGTTTTAAATATAGTTAACAAAGTTGGTGTGATTTATTTCCATTAACGACCCGTTGTTTCCAGATTTTTCTGAATTATAAGACAAGTCGTGATTTTTAGAAATTATCAGTTTTACTTATAGACATTTTTAGTGTATATAACTAAATGCATTTAAGTAAATCCATTCAGTTATAAAATAAAAAATAGTGATTTGTTTCCTGGCAGCTGGCCACAGCTGTCATGGTAGTCTTGCTTAAATCTTTATTTAGTACATCAGTAAGAAGTAGTTTATGTATATATAAATACTTTGTATTTCTACCTGGATAATTATAAATTACATATAGATAATACCAGTGATCTCATCGATGTTACTAAGTCACCGATTAGTGATCAATAGATAAGAATCCTCTGATATTTTCTTACTGACGAAGAGTTCTTCCATATATAAATTAAGTTACATTATCGATAACCTCTAACTTAATCTAATTTAAGCCTAAATTATATTGTTGGATAAGACTTGGTTATTTAATTAAGTCACCGAATCTGCCGCCTGGATAACTCACTGACGATGGTAATTTGAAAAGTCGTTGACTTCACTTCATGCCTATAGAATAGAATAGATATACAGTGTTTAGTTCTTTATTTTTTATAATAATAATAATACTTAGAGATACAGCAGTCACAGTTTATGATCACTTAACCTAGGGTAACCATAATGTTCCTGAACAGCATATCTTGAGTTAGTGGTATGATCCCTATAGGTTGAGCATTTCCCCTTAAGTTATTTAGGCACAGGTACACGTAAGTACAATTTGTAAGTTATACATAATGTAAATTACCTAGGATAATCCCCCAAAAAAGTCATCTAAGTTGCTCATTTCCACTGGGACCCTAGAACATAATTTATTGTTTCCTCAGCAGGTTTTAAATCCACTGGGGTTCCCATTTAATTTCTCATCAGTACACATATGCATGTCATTTTTAATGAAAATGAAAAATAATTTTATGCCCAAATAGCTACAGTAAAGCTCAAAAAAGTTACAAATGCAAACTTACCCAATGTTACCTAACTCAGTGGTAGAGCATTGGGCTCTATAACTGAATTTTAAGTATCACCTTGCTTGATTCTCAAGCAAGGTGATACTCATAAAGACAATCTATTATCTAGCATGTAACCTAATCTACAATAATGTTAATATTACCTAGCATAATTTAAGGCCAACAACTTAGCCAAAATACTGTACATACTTAGATCTGTACATTGTACATTGAATCAGATTGCCTCTTTATATAGCCTATGAAGCAAATGTTCTAATACTGCATTATAGTATGTTTTTATTGGTCTTCATGTGGTATTATGGTACTGTTTAACAATGATTTAATACAACAGATGGACAAGTGTCTCATGTCAAGGAGCCCACACTCAATGCTTCAAGAGGCAGTGTGAAATGCAGAGCAGTTGAAGCATCATACTGTACTGTACTGTACTATAGAATAAGCTGCCATGGACTTTTCTGGTAAGAAATTTGTATATTGTAAGGTTGGATAAACAAATACTGTAATGTGAATGTGTATTTTTCCTAAGATTAGGTTTTTCTGATGTGATGGCCTACAATCATCCTCACTGCTACCTTCCATATATTCTTAGGCCCCTAGTACCCTCACTATAAAACAGAGGGTGGTACACTTATGCAAAGAGTGATTTGGCATCTTTGATGAGATAAAAGGAAGGAATGGGAGAGGAGAGAACAAGGAGGGAGGATAAAGGATTGGGAAACAATAGAGAGGGAGGGAACAGAAAGGAAGGAAGTAGTCTTGTTGCTATTGTGTCATACAATGGGAGAAAAGGTGGGAGTAATTGAAAGTGGAAGTGAGAATGCAAGAGAGGGAAGGACATCAGGGAATGGTATAGAATGGGCACAGGGGAAGGGAAGAGGAGAGAGAGGACTTCTTTGAGTATCATTTATTTTTTTTTTATTTCATTGTTATAAAAATAAACGAAATTGGCATGGAATATTATGGCCCAGGCATGCATCTCCGGTTATAACATGGGTATCTATTGGAAAGTAATTGGCAAAGTTCGGAACACCCAAGTAGTGAATAATTTTCAGAAACATAACAATGTTTTAGGTTTGGGCCTTACTCTATATTAGTACTGTATATATAATCTTCCATAATAGCAAACATGTTATTGTATAACCAAGGTAGAACATTTTAAGGAGACTAAAAAAGAACATTTTAAAGAGTTAATACATGTCTCATTGAATGCAGTGTCATCTGATATTGTGGTGGAGCTCCTTGAGGTTGCTATCAACCTAATACTGTACACCAGAGAAATTTATCCTCAATCAGTTTTTCAAAGAAGAAAAAAGTACAGCATCCCCGTACAGGTAAGATATTGTGTATAGTATAATTTTTTTGTATACGTACCAGTAGTTAATTAATATAACCTTGATTATACTGCCTGGTATTTAGTCATATAAAGATTAGCAGTTAATAGTTCTTTGTCTTGTGTACCTTTTCACAAGTGTTGTTGGATTTGTCCTGTAGGAGCAAGCTAACTTGTACCAAGACTGAAGAACAGTATTAATATAAAAGAGGATTTGAAAGAATCATACTACATACTCCCATAGCCTCTTCTAATTTATGTATCAATCTCTTAAAAAATTACCACTCAAGATTGGTATTATCTTCAGAGACAAATAAGCCCATATTCATCTTGATAATTAACATTAGGGTGGTGAAGGGGACAGATGTACAATATACTTTCTACAAACTCTTGTATACTTTATATTTTTTCTGCACTTTGCATTGCCATGAATATATTGATTTGTACTTTGTATGTACAATATATCCTAACTTTTTCATTACATTGTCATACATTGTTATACAGCGCAACAATGAACTGGGAGATAATTTTATGGTCCTTGTTTAATGTAAATAAATATGTTTATCAGTCACTGTAAGTCATTGATACATATATACAGGGTATCAATAATAAAAAAATTAAGAATATATTTATAATAAATTGGCTTCTTTCTTCAGATGTGTATTCACCCAGGGCTGCGGTCGTATATTGGTGAATGTGTAAGCTCAATTCGTCCAGTTTTGGAGAAAGGTGAAGTAGAAAAGGTTGTTGTTGCAGTACTGTCAACTGAGGGAGTCCCAGTTGAAAAGTTTGTATTTGAAATTGTGCAGAAGCCGACTAAACCTCATGAGATCAAGTACGTGCAATATATCATTTCTGTTCAGCTGTTGCCATTTCTTTTTGTACCACCATATCAAATATAATTATAATGGCTATCATATACTATGCATTTGGATTAATTTTGCTCATATGTAGTACAGTGCTCTATTTTTTTTTTTTTTTTTTTTTTTTCAACAAGTCGGTCGTCTCCCACCGAGGCAGGGTGACCCAAAAAAGAAAGAAAATCCCCAAAAAGAAAATATTTTCATCATCATTCAACACTTTCACCACACTCACACATTATCACTGCTTTTGCAGAGGTGCCCAGAATACAACAGTTTAGAAGCATATACGTATAAAGATACACAACATATCCCTCCAAACTGCCAATATCCCAAACCACTCCTTTAAAGTGCAGGCATTGTACTTCCCATTTCCAGGACTCAAGTCCGACTATATGAAAATAACCGGTTTCCCTGAATTCCTTCACTAAATATTACCCTGCTCACACTCCAACAGATCGTCAGGTCCCAAGTATCATTCGTCTCCATTCACTCCTATCTAACACGCTCATGCACGCTTGCTGGAAGTCCAAGCCCCTCGCCCACAAAACCTCCTTTACCCCCTCTTTCCAACCCTTTCGAGGACGACCCCTACCCCTCTTTCCTTCCCCTATAGATTTATATGCTTTCCATGTCATTCTACTTTGATCCATTCTCTCTAAATGACCAAACCACCTCAACAACCCCTCTTCTGCCCTCTGACTAATGCTTTTATTAACTCCACACCTTCTCCTAATTTCCACACTCCGAATTTTCTGCATAATATTTACACCACACATTGCCCTTAGACAGGACATCTCCACTGCCTCCAACCGTCTCCTCGCTGCTGCATTTACCACCCAAGCTTCACATCCATATAAGAGTGTTGGTACTACTATACTTTCATACATTCCCTTCTTTGCCTCCATAGATAACGTTTTTTGACTCCACATATACCTCAACGCACCACTCACCTTTTTTCCCTCATCAATTCTATGATTAACCTCATCCTTCATAAATCCATCCGCCGACACGTCAACTCCCAAGTATCTGAAAACATTCACTTCTTCCATACTCCTCCTCCCCAATTTGATATCCAATTTTTCTTTATCTAAATCATTTGATACCCTCATCACCTTACTCTTTTCTATGTTCACTTTCAACTTTCTACCTTTACACACATTCTCAAACTCATCCACTAACCTTTGCAATTTTTCTTTAGAATCTCCCATAAGCACAGTATCATCAGCAAAAAGTAACTGTGTCAATTCCCATTTTGAATTTGATTCCCCATAATTTAATCCTACCCCTCTCCCGAACACCCTAGCATTTACTTCTTTTACAACCCCATCTATAAATATATTAAACAACCATGGTGACATTACACATCCCTGTCTAAGACCTACTTTTACCGGGAAGTATTCTCCCTCTCTTCTACACACCCTAACCTGAGCCTCACTATCCTCATAAAAGCTCTTTACAGCATTTAGTAACTTACCACCTACCAGTGCTCTATGTATACATTAATTATAAGAAACCTTTATGGATATATAAATAATTTCTAAATTTTACGTGACTGAGAATTATTTCTGCAATGCACATGAGTTAAGTTATTTTTATATTTTGAAATATGTAATTTAAATAATAAAGGTAATTGTCATCCAGTTTCTCATGTCATTTCCATGAAACTATATTATTTCATATATTATATCTTCCTATTTTTATTTGCTCTTTCACAATCTTACATTGATGTCTTAGTGCTGAAGGGCTAGTGATCCAAGGAATTGGAGCTATCCTCACATTCAGATAAAGAATCTTTATTCTACATCCTTCCTTGGATCAAGCTTAATTATGGGTTACACCAATACATAAAGGTGGTGACCCTACAGACTTAAACAACTATAGGCCAATATCAAACTTACCATTGCTATCCAAAATCTTTCAGAAACTCGTGCACAGGAGACTATATTCATTTATAACTGCACAAAACATACTCAACCCCTGCCAATTTGGATTCAGGAAAAATAAAAGCACTAATGATGCAATCATAAAAATGCTAGATCTGCTTTACACAGCATTGGAAAATAAGGAATATCCACTAGGAATTTTTATTGACCTAAGAAAAGCTTTTGATATAGACCACGACATCCTACTCCACAAACTTGACCATTACGGTATAAGAGGCCATGCGCTTGCTTATTTCAGATCTTACCATACTAATAGGTATCAGTATGTCACCATTAAAGACACAGCATCAACAACACGGCCACTTGATACTGGAGTTCCGCAGGGAAGTGTCCTTGGTCCCCTGCTCTTCCTCATATACATCAATGATCTTCCAAAAGTATCCCAACACCTGAAACCCATTCTCTTTGCTGACGACACGACTTATGTCATCTCTCACCCTAATCTTGCCACCCTCAACGCCATTGTTAACGAGGAGCTGATCAAAATATCGACTTGGATGACAGCCAATAATCTTACGCTTAACACTGACAAAACCTACTATATTATGTTTGGTAGCAGAGCAGGAGATGCACAAATTAACATTAAGATCGACAACACTCTAATTACCAGACATAATGGGGGCAAATTCCTAGGCCTATACCTTGACAACAACCTGAATTTCAGCACCCATATCCAACACATAACCAAAAAAGTATCCAGAACAGTTGGGATCCTCTCCAAGATACGATACTACGTGCCGCAAAATGCCCTTCTCACACTATACCACTCACTTATTTATCCATACCTCACCTATGCTATTTGTGCTTGGGGATCAACTGCAGCAACACACCTAAAGTCAATAATAACCCAACAAAAAGCTGCAGTAAGAATAATCACTAAATCCCATCCCTGGCAACACCCCCCCCCACTATTCATAGATCTAAACTTACTCCCTGTTCAGTACATCCACACTTACTACTGTGCAATCTACATCTACAGGGCCTTAAACTCCAATATCAACCTTGACCTAAAATGCTTTCTTGATAGTTGTGACAGAACCCACAGGCATAACACCAGACACAAACATCTCTACGACATTCCCCGTGTCCGACTAAACCTATACAAAAATTCAATGTATGTCAAAGGCCCTAAAATCTGGAACACCCTACCTGAGAACTCTAGAACTGCAGACACATTCATCACCTTCAAAACTACCATTAGAAAACATCTTATCTCCCTGATACACCCCGTCAACTAACTACACGAATACCACCTGGTGGTTCACACTTACATTCACTCACCCATTTGACCATAAACAGAAATATTAATCTCAATCTTAAAATAATGAATCCTGTGATACTCCAATACTGAAACTATGTACTGTGCCAAAACAAAAGAATTCACATTGCTAAACTCACAAACTAGTATTTAGTCACTTAGCCATAATACCAACTTACCTCATAATTTGTAATATTTTAAAATTAAGAATTAAACTAAGTCTGCCTGAAATGCCTAGCCATGCTAGGTGTTCTAGTGGTACACTCTGTAATCATTATTTTACTACCTGTAAACCACACAATAACCAAATTCTGTAAACTCAGCATTGTAATCCTTATAGAGAATAAACTTTGAATTTAATTGAATTGAATTGAATTCCTCAGGCTTAGTATGACCCTTATAAGTTTAGTGCTTTATCATATCTGGGCACCTTCACAGAGACAGTAATTATGTGTAAATGATGGTGACAGGGTTGAGTGAATGTGAAAGCGTTTCTTTCTTTCTTTTTTAGGTCGTCCTGCCTCGGTGGGAGACTGCTGACATGTTTTAAAAAAAAATATTTTCCCTCACCCCAGCCAGTCATTATTCTTTGCACATATTAAGGGTTGTACCTCAAAACATTGTTGCCCACTTCATTTATCTAATAAAGAACATTTACAGTACGTATACTTAGTGCCTTTCACAGACAACCTCACTAAATGAAATATAGCAAATTTATGAAAATTTGTTACTTGTGTGACTCCATATCTAATCAAAAGAAGTTTGTGTTAAATTTTTTAATAACCTGCAGGAAAGACCCGCAGTTGTTACGTATGGAAGAGGCTTTGCGAGCTTTCTGCCTCAAACTGAGCATCAGTGACTCCCTCTTGCAACCTCTTCCCCCTGGCTGCTCTTTCGCAGTTCATATCCATGTTCCTGAACATGTACCAGCTGTCATGAGTTCAGGGAATCAGTACCAGGTGAGAAGATGACACCTCTCAGTATTTAGTGCTACTGTGTTCTGCTCTATACAGTATAGGTATCAAGCTTATCAGGAAACACGTCTCGATGCAGGTTTCAGTCACGTGATAACCTACTCAGGGATTCAACAGCTGCTAGTGTCCCAGTCCTAGGGATCCATCACACTTAAAAAACCATGAGTTATCTGCGCCTCTAATATAGTTAGCTGGTGGGGTTATGCACAATACTGAACTAAACTTTGGTAAATGATACTGACAAAGTTGTTTAAAAAGACATGTGAGCAAACAGTAGGACATTTGTAATAATGTTGGTAGAATTACCGACAATATGTAAAGTAAAAGGACACAAGTTCAACTAATGTGACATTTTATTGTGGCAACATTTCGCTCTCCAGGAGCTTTGTCAAGCCGATGGTATCGGCTTGACAAAGCTCCTGGTGGGCGAAACGTTGCCACAATAAAATGTCACATTAGTTGCACATGTGTCCTTTCACTTTACTAGGACATTTATTGGAAAACACTTTGGTCCCAGGACCTAAATGATTTCTAATAAATATGTCTTAGTGTTTCCTCATATGTCTTTAAACCACAATACTAAACTCAAAAATTAATGGTAGTTTATTATAAATATCTACTGGGTGTGTGAAATATTTGTGCAATATAGCATACTGACAGTAAATACAGTAATTAGTATTTACTTGTCATGTTTGGATGACCTGATTTCTGACATGCCAGTATGCTACAAATATTTGTGCTGTATAGCTCTTGTGGCTTAGTGGTTTGGAGGGATATGTTGTGTATCTTTATACGTATATGCTTCTAAACTGTTGTATTCTGAGCACCTCTGCAAAAACAGTGATAATGTGTGAGTGTGGTGAAAGTGTTGAATGATGATGAAAGCATTTTCTTTTTGGGGATTTTCTTTCTTTTTTGGGTCACCCTGCCTCGGTGGGAGACGGCCGACTTGTTAAAAAAAAAAAATATTTGTATTAACCCTTGATCTTGTGTTAAGTGATAAATATTGTCAGGTATAGAGTACTATACATGTATTTGAACCATTTCAACTAGATTTGTATGAACCATTATTCTTTGAAAGTGGAAATTTTCTACAGAAAATAAATAAGCTATGTAATTTACATACTGTGTTTATCTTTAAAGTGCCTTAAACCCATGTACAGATTTGTTGTTCAGTCTTGTCACTTCTCTCACTCACCTTGCACTTCATCTGCCTCTTATTCTCACTGTAGCTACCACTAAAACATGATCTGACATACTATACTCGATGGAGACCAATGGTTTGGTATAAATTACTGACATGATAGAAAAATAAAAGCAAATGCAATATAATGCAATCCTTTATTGACTACATATTGTACTCCACTAAAAACAAGCACAACCAAAAGTCTGTCTATCAATCTTTTATCTGTCAATATGTAGTATAGCAAACTGTTATCACTGTGCAGCTCATCATAACTCATATACTGCTTGATTCCTTTTTTCTTAAAAAAAGTATGATCTATTAGTAAACCTCTTTCTATACATAATTCAGTTAGATATTCCCTATGTTGTTTGCATCTGTCACTTCAAGCTTAATCTACTCTGCAGTCTATAATAGTCTCTCCGACTTTTACATTTAGTTTTCCCACAACACATTTTTTTACTTAGTTCAATACTTAATAAACATTTGCATAGCACTGCCCAAAACCCCTCTTCATTCCTCGTTTCCAAGTGCATAAATACTTAACTATAACCTACTTCTTACATCCCATCTTATCCTAATCCACATAATTCTTAAACAGTTGCCACTATTGCCACCACTCCTTCTTTAGCTAACTCTAGTTCTTTCAGATACACCTGATTTAATCCCATTTGCTCCTGCTGATACTCAAATTGACAACACTATTTCTTGTCCCTTAGGATTTCCCATGGGTAGAAGCTGAGAAGGAACAAACGGAGGTGCACGACCCACACATTGTGCCTCTCAAAACACTGAGAACGGAGTTGTGCAGAATGCAACTGTATGTTGAAGAGAGCAGCAAAAAACAAAGCTCAAGCGAATAAGGTTATAATCCATGGTTGTTATAACAACATAAAATGTGTGCTCATCATCAGTAGAGGAAAATCCTGTTACTATATTTTATGGCAACCAAGATGCTATGGTGTCAAGGATGCCCTCCCCCCCAATTCTGATTTGCTAAATTTTGGAAAAAAAGATAAATGGTACTTCGGCCTCTAAGACGCTGGTAAATTTTCGAGACTTATTTTTAGAAAAAATAGCATCTTCGATGCTGTAACATACAGTATAGCTCTACAAGTCATCCATGACTAAAAGTCATTGTAATGAAAATAAGATACAATGCATAGTATAGTGAATAATACATAGTATAATGTAAGGTATGAGATCCTTTTATGGAGACAGTGTGTAATGTATATGATCCTTTTATATAAATGGTGCTCTCTTGTAAGTCTTCCTGTTTATATTTATGATTGATAACAATTCAGTGGGACTGAATTTGAGAATACTTATTTATGTGTATATACTTTATTTATTTATTCCAAAACAGTATTCTAATTATTTCATAAAACCAATAAATATTTCTGTAATTGATTTTTGTATTTTTGCAAGATGACTTTTGTTTTACTGTAAATATAAAAAAAAGGACAAACTTGCTAAATGAGCTTTTTATAAATATTAGTTTTATTGTATGGATGAGAAAAATATATAAACATTATATGATTGAATGTGTTACCTTTATTTTAGATACTGCACTGTATACTGTACATTATTTATTTTACATCACAAGAAATTATTTCATGATGACTCGGTTCTTTAAAAAAAATCAAAGTTATATGCTGTATAGTTTAATAAATGTTTTATTAACTTAGATTTATTTTAATCCAAATTGTCTTACAGAATAAACGTTTTTTTATTACATATTACACTGAAGGTGAATAAGGAGAACGAAAATTAAATATGCAAATGCTGTTAGAGGTGTTAAGTTGTAATGTCAATACTGTGGCATATATGTATGTATGTATTCCTATGTTCACAATGTTAGCAATTTGACCAGAGTGAGAACTTTCTCTTCATATTTTCCACTTACAACTGGTACCATGGGGAAGTGGAACAGAAGAACTGGAACCATGGGGAAGTGGAACAGAAGAACTGGTATCATGGGGAAGTGGAACAGAAGAACTGGTACTATGGGGAAGTGGAACAGAAGAACTGGTACCATGGGGAAGTGGAACAGAAGAACTGGTACCATGTGTCATTCCTGTGTGGTTCATTTCATCGTAGAAAATTGTATTTATTTAGTGTTAAGTAAAGACTGATGAATGTCCAAAATGATGTATGGAGATGATGCAACACATGCTGTTATCAGCATTTTCCTGTTGCCCATAGAGCTGAATGATCCAAATGGGTTTTCTTTCTTCTGCCTTGGGTATTTAGTCCATTACTATTATTTTTTTCCCCTCTGTGTTCTTGTTCCTACCCTTTGTGAGCCCCTAGCTTGCTTGCAGTGCTCTTCTTTCCTAGTCCTTAACTCCACTAATACTACCTCTACCACTACTTTACTTCCTATCCTACTACCTCTTTTGTCCCGTCCCTTTCTGCTGGCCTATATGTACTACCCCCTTTCTCTCCTTTTTGTTAGTGTGACTTTGTAAATGGTCCAAGTTGGACCAAAACGTTGTCATAAGCTCCTCTCTCCTATGTGTGGGTTATTTGTGAACAGTGGTAAGTAAAGCATGGGGAAGGTCAGGTGACACCAGGAGAGGTCAGATGATACCTTCCCCATTCTTTACTAATTCCATTGCCTCCTATTCCCCATTCTCTAAATGCTATATGACCACTGTTCCCTCAAGGGAGGATTCTTAATACTGGTAAGGGGCTTTTGATTTAAAGAATTGGACCTGTGCTCTTCTTCCTTGGACCAAATCTGAATGCCTCCCATTCCCTCACGTACTGTATGACCCCTACAGATTTACACTCCCCCATGAATATAATATATGACCACTATGAGTTTGGTGTTTCCCATGAATGCCATGATAATTTTATATAAGCAGTGGCTCATTTATCAGTGACAGCACTTTCAGCTCACAACTGAAAGACCCAGGTTCAATCTTAGACATGTAGCAATGTGTTCAGATATCCTTATTCCTGTTGTGTCTGTTCCTTTAGCAATAAATTAACTGTTGAGGGATGCATCCTAAGAGCGTAGTAGGTATACCTTAAAGAGGACTGAGCTTTGAAATGAGGTGAGGTAGGATAGTAGCTCTTTGTAAACTCAGTTTTGTAAAAGAATGTGTTTATCTTGGAGTGAACTTGTTGGTACATGGGTATAAGAAAGACAAGGTGAATTATAGAATTAATGAAGGGGAAAACAGTGGGTGGTGCACTGAGGAATCTGTGGAGACAGAATTTTATCCATGGGCAAAAAGGGGAATGTATGAGAGTATAATGGCACCAACACTCTTACGTGGGTATGAAGCATGGATTGTGAATGTTGCAACAAGGAGGAGGTTGGAAGCAACTGAGATGTCATGTCTGAGGGCAATGTGTGGTGTAAATATTATGCTGAGAATTCATAGCTTGGAGATTAGGAGGTCCAAAGTTACTAAAAATATTATCTAGAGGGGCTGTTGAGGTGGTTTGGACATTTAGAGAGGGTGGAGCAAAATAGGTTGACATGGAGGGTGTATAAATCTGTAGTGGAGGGAAGGTTGGGTAGGAGATACCCTAGGAAAAGTTGGAGGGAGGGGGTAAAGGAGGTTTTTGTGTGCAAGGGGCTTAGACATCCAGCAGGCATGTGTGGATATTAGACAGGAGTGAGTTACGGCAAATGATTTTTTGGGACCTGACAGACTGTTGGAGTGTGAGCAAGGTAACGTTTTGTGTAGAGATTCAGGTAAACCGGTTAACCAGACATGAGTCCTGGAGGTGGGAAGTACGATGCCTGCACTCTGAAGGAGGGATAGGGGTATTTGCAGTTTGAACTGAAGTATCTGTGCCCCTCTGGCAAGACAGTGATGGTAAAAATGTTTCTTCTTTTTTTTAGGTCACCCTGCCTCAGTGGGAGACAGCTAGTTTGTTGATGTATAATGTTAATGAAATGATATTTACTAGTTAAATTATGCACCCCATTCCCATCCTATGGGGGTAGTAAAAATTAACAATAATAATCTTTATTTCTCTAAGATGTACTGTACATGTACTATACATGTACTAAAAACATAAAAGTTTGTATACAGACTTAAAGAAAACTGTTAGGTATGAAATATTGGTATGTAAATTTATGTGGGTTTCTCAAGGAAAGCCTAACTAACCTTGCCCAAAGTCCTACATTTGATGTAGACTTTCTTTTTGACATTTTAACAGAAACTAACAGTACCAACTTTGATTTTAATTTTCTTCTTGCACTCTCCCCTACCCCCATGGCCTGGTAGGCAACTCTCGTCTCACACACTTGAGTGTCTGTGGTTCAATCCCTGGCTGGGTGGAAGCATTAAGCATGTTTCCTTACACCTGCTGTCCCTGTTCACCTAGCAAGTAGGTACCTGGGTGTTAGCCAAGTAGTGTGGGTTGCATCCTGGGGGACAAGACTGAAGGACCCCAGTGGAAATAAGACAAGACAGTCCTCTATGATTCACTGACTTTCTTGGGTTATGCTGGGTTAAAAATCCGAACAAAATCTTATCCTAACCCCTCACATTAATGCATCCATCCCTAATGCTGTATGACCCCTTTGGGTTTAGTGCTTTATTATTCCCTGTGATCCAAGGAATTGAACCTGTCCATTCTCTGGGTGCTATATAACCTCAATAGGTTTAGCAATTCCCCTTGATTAAAATCAATTCAACTCCATGGACAGAGACCTTCAGAGGCATGAAAGAAGCCTCCTTGCAGAGACTTGCTTATGCAAAGGCACATCATGGGGGCCAGGAACTGGTACTAGTATTAAGTCATAGTTCTGCTCCCTGCAAGGGCAGTGCCTTGATGCCAGTGAGGGGGTCTTGATCCTAGGATATGACCCTGACCTCCCTTTACTGTGGGGAGGTCAGGTTCAACCGAATTGCCACCCATTCTGTATGGCACTGTAGGACCACTACTGGTTTAGCGCTTTGCCATAAATGTGGTTTTCCTACTACTGCTATTATTACTGCTGTCACTATTACTAATACTACTACTTACAACTACTAACTACTACTACACCCACCAATCCCCACCACCACTCTTACCAACCACCACCACCACCACCTCCACCACCACTCCCACCACCACCACTCCCACCACCACCCACCACCACCCACCACCTCCACCACCCACCACCACCACCACCACCACCACTCCACCACCACCACCACTCCACCACCACTCCACCACCACTCCCACCACCACCACCACCACTCCATCCACCCCTCCACCACTCCCACCACCACCACCACCACCACCACCACCACTCTACCACCACCACCACCCACCACCACCACCACCACTCCCACCACCACCACCACCCCTTCCACCACCACACCACCCCACCACCACCACCACTCCCACCACCACCACCACTCACCACCACCACCACCTTCCACCACACCACCACCACCACCACCACCACCCCACCACCACCACCACTCCACCACCACCACTCCCACCACCACCACCACCCCACCACCACCACCACCTCCCACCACCACCACCACTCCCACCACCACCACCACTCCCCACCACCACCACTCCCACCACCACCCCTCCACCACCACTCCACCACCACACCACCACCACCACTCACCACCACCACCACCACCACCCCACCACCACCCACCACCACCACCACTCCCACCACCACCACCACCACTCCCACCACCACCACCACCACCACCCCACCACCACCACCCACCACCACCACCACTCCACCACCACCACCACCACCACCACCACTCCACCACCACCACTCCACCACCACCACTCCCACCACCACTCCCACCACCACCACTCCCACCACCACTCCCACCACCCCACCACCACCACACCACTACCACCACCACCACCACCCCACCACCTCCCACCACCCCACCACCACCCACCACCACCTCCCACCACCACCACCACCCACCACCACCACCGCACCCACCACCTACCACCCCACCACCACTCACCACCACCACCACCCACCACACCACTCCACTCACCACCACCACTCCCACCACCACCACTCACCACTCACCACCACTCCCACCACCACTCACCACTCACCACCACCTCCCCACCACCACCACTCCACCACCACCCACCCACCACCACCACCACCACCACACCACCACCACCACCACCACTCCACCACCACCACCACTCCCACCACCACCTCCACCCACCACCACCACCACCACTCCACCACTACCTACCACCACTCCCACCCTGAGTTTACCTGAGAGCCTCTGGGGTCAACGTCCCCGCGGCCCGGTCTGTGACCAGGCCTCCCGGTGGATCAGCACCTGATCAACCAGGCCTGTTGCTGCTGGCTGCACGCAAACCAACGTACGAGCCACAGCCCCTCCCGGCTGATCAGGAACTGACTTTAGGTGCTTGTCCAGTGCCAGCTTGAAGACTGCCAGGGTCTGCTGGTAATCCTCTGTGTGCTGGGAGGCAGTTGAACAGTCTCGGGCCCCTGACACTTATTGTATGGTCTCTTAACGTGCTAGTGACACCCCTGCTTTTCATTGGGGGATGGTGCATCGTCTGCCAAGTCTTTTGCTTTCGTAGTGATGATGTGCAAGTTCACCACCACTACTTCCACCACCACCACCACTTCCCACCACCACCACTACACCACCACCACCACACCACCACCACCACCACTCCACCACCACCACTCCACCACCACTCCCACCACCACCACCCACCACCACTCACCACCACCACTCCACCTCCTCCACCACTCCACCACCACCCACCACCACCACCACCACCACCACCACCACTACCACCACCACCTACCACCACCACCCACCACCACTCCACCACTCCCACCACCACTCCCACCACCACCACCACCACTCCACCACCATCCACCACCCCACCACCTCCACCACCCACCACCACCACCTCCACCACCACCCACCAACACCACCACCCACCACTCCCACCACTACTCCACCACTCCACCACCACCACTCACCACCACTCACCACCACTCACCACCACTACCACCACCACCACCACCTACACCACTACCACTACCACTCCAACCACCACTTTACCACCACCACTACCACCACTACCACCACTCACCACACTTTACTCACCACCACTCTACCACCACCACCTACCACTACCACCACCACTCACCACCACCACTCCCACCACCACTCTCACCACCACTCACCACTCACCACCACCACCACCACCACCACTACACCACCACCCCACCACCACCACCACCACCACCACCACTCCACCACCCCACCACCACCACTCCACCACCACTCCCACCACCACCACCACCACCACTCCACCACCACTCCACCTCACCACCCACCACCACCACCCTCCACCACCACCACTACCACCACCACCACTCACCACCACCACCACCCACCACCCACCTCCACCGCCACCACCACTCCCACCACTCACCACCCCTCCCACCACCACCTCACCACCACCACCACTCCCACCACCACCACTCCCACCACACCACCACCACCACACCACCACTCACCACCACCACTACCACCACCACCTACCACCACCACTCCACCACCACCACCTCACCACCACCACCACTCACCACCACCACTCACCACCACTCTACCACCACCATCTCCCACCACCACCACTCCACCACCACCACCCACTCCCACCACCACTCACCACCCACCACCACTCCCACCACTCCCACCACCACCACCTCCCACCACCACCACACCACCACCACCCACCACCACCACTCCACCTCACCACCACTCCCACCCACCACCCCACCATCACCACCACCACCACCACCACCACCACCACCACCACTCCCACCACCACTCACCACCACCACCACCCACCACCACCACCACCCACCCACCACCACCACCACCCTCCACCACCACTACCACCACTGCCACAACCACCCTCCACCACCACTACCACCACTGCCACAACCACCCTCCACCACCACCACTGCCACAACCACCCCACCACTCACACTCCCACCACCACTCCACCACCACTCCACCACCACACCACCACCACTCCACCACCTCACCACCACTCCACCACCACCACTCCCACCACCACCACCACCACCTCCACCACCACCCCACCACCACTCCACCACCACCACCACCACCACCACTCCACCACCACCACTCACCACCACCACTCCCACCACCACCACCCCACCACCACCCCACCACCACCACACCCACCACCACCACCACTCCACCACCACCACCACTCCCACCACCACCCTCACCACCACTCCACCACCACCACTCCACCACCACTCTCTACCTCCATTCCCACCACCACCACCACCCACCACCACTCCCCACCACCACCACTCCCACCACCACCACACCACTACCTCAACCACCACCACCCACCACCACCACTCCACCACCACTCCCCACCACCACCACCCACCACCACCCCACCACCACCACCACTTCCACCACCACCACCCACCACCACCACTCCCACCACCACACTCACCATCTACTACTACTACTACCTGCCAGACCGACAAAATGAGACTAGTCACGAGGGAGCATTCACCAAATTCAACTTCAATAACAAAAACATAAAGTGGGACCAAGTAAACCAAGTCCTAACCGATATAAGCTGGGAAGATATACTAAGCAACACAGACCCAAACTTATGCCTAGAACAGATTAACTCGGTGGCACTCGATGTATGCACAAGGCTTATTCCTCTAAGAAAAAGGAGGAGTAGATGTAAAATAGAAAGAGACAGGCGCTCCCTTTACAGGCGACGGAAAAGAATAACAGAGCGGCTAAAAGAGGTCAATATATCTGAAATGCGCAGGGAGACACTGGTCAGAGAAATAGCAAGCATCGAACTTAAGCTAAAAGAATCCTTTAGGAGTCAGGAATCGCGGGAAGAACTAAAAGCCATAAATGAAATCGAAAGAAACCCAAAGTATTTCTTCTCCTATGCCAAATCAAAATCGAGAACAACGTCCAGTATTGGGCCCCTACTTAAACAAGATGGGTCCTACACAGATGACAGCAAGGAAATGAGTGAGCTACTCAAGTCCCAATATGACTCAGTTTTTAGCAAGCCGCTAACCAGACTGAGAGTCGAAGATCAAAATGAATTTTTTATGAGAGAGCCACAAAATTTGATTAACACAAGCCTATCCGATGTTATCCTGACGCCAAATGACTTCGAACAGGCGATAAATGACATGCCCATGCACTCTGCCCCAGGGCCAGACTCATGGAACTCTGTGTTCATCAAGAACTGCAAGAAGCCCCTATCACGAGCCTTTTCCATCCTATGGAGAGGGAGCATGGACACGGGGGTCGTCCCACAGTTACTAAAAACAACAGACATAGCCCCACTCCACAAAGGGGGCAGTAAAGCAACAGCAAAGAACTACAGACCAATAGCACTAACATCCCATATCATAAAAATCTTTGAAAGGGTCCTAAGAAGCAAGATCACCACGCATCTAGAAACCCATCAGTTACACAACCCAGGGCAACATGGGTTTAGAACAGGTCGCTCCTGTCTGTCTCAACTATTGGACCACTACGACAAGGTCCTAAATGCACTAGAAGACAAAAAGAATGCAGATGTAATATATACAGACTTTGCAAAAGCCTTCGACAAGTGTGACCATGGCGTAATAGCGCACAAAATGCGTGCTAAAGGAATAACAGGAAAAGTCGGTCGATGGATCTATAATTTCCTCACTAACAGAACACAGAGAGTAGTCGTCAACAGAGTAAAGTCCGAGGCAGCTACGGTGAAAAGCTCTGTTCCACAAGGCACAGTACTCGCTCCCATCTTGTTCCTCATCCTTATATCCGACATAGACAAGGATGTCAGCCACAGCACCGTGTCTTCCTTTGCAGATGACACCCGAATCTGCATGACAGTGTCTTCCATTGCAGACACTGCAAAGCTCCAGGCAGACATCAACCAAATCTTTCAGTGGGCTGCAGAAAACAATATGAAGTTCAACGATGAGAAATTTCAATTACTCAGATATGGTAAACATGAGGAAATTAAATCGTCATCAGAGTACAAAACAAATTCTGGCCACAAAATAGAGCGAAACACCAACGTCAAAGACCTGGGAGTGATCATGTCGGAGGATCTCACCTTCAAGGACCATAACATTGTATCAATCGCATCTGCTAGAAAAATGACAGGATGGATAATGAGAACCTTCAAAACTAGGGAGGCCAAGCCCATGATGACACTCTTCAGGTCACTTGTTCTATCTAGGCTGGAATATTGCTGCACACTAACAGCACCTTTCAAGGCAGGTGAAATTGCCGACCTAGAAAATGTACAGAGAACTTTCACGGCACGCATAACGGAGATAAAACACCTCAATTATTGGGAGCGCTTGAGGTTCCTAAACCTGTATTCCCTGGAACGCAGGAGGGAGAGATACATGATTATATACACCTGGAAAATCCTAGAGGGACTAGTACCGAACTTGCACACGAAAATCACTCATTACGAAAGCAAAAGACTTGGCAGACGATGCACCATCCCCCCAATGAAAAGCAGGGGTGTCACTAGCACGTTAAGAGACCATACAATAAGTGTCAGGGGCCCGAGACTGTTCAACTGCCTCCCAGCACACATAAGGGGGATTACCAACAGACCCCTGGCAGTCTTCAAGCTGGCACTGGACAAGCACCTAAAGTCAGTTCCGGATCAGCCGGGCTGTAGCTCGTATGTTGGTTTGCGTGCAGCCAGCAGCAACAGCCTGGTTGATCAGGCTGTGATCCACCAGGAGGCCTGGTCTCAGACCGGGCCGCGGGGGCGTTGACCCCCGGAACTCTCTCCAGGTAAACTCCAGGTAAACTACTTCTACTACTACTTCTACTACTACTACTACTTCTACTACTACTTCTACTACTACTACTTCTACTACTACTTCTACATTGTACATTGCAGAGTCACTTGTTTGCACAGAACTGCTTAATGCCTCAAATGACGTAGTGGAAGTTTTAGCAGTAAAGGTCGAGAACCAAAACCTAGTCATTGTGGTAGTCTACAAGCCTCCGGATGCAACATCCCAGCAATTCCAGGAACAGCTGTTAAAAATTGACCACTGTCTGGAAAATCTTCCAGCTCCTGCACCCAACATCTTGCTCCTGGGGGATTTCAACTTAAGGCACCTAAAATGGAGGAATATAGCAAATAATATTGTTGCAGTAATAACACCAGGAGGCAGCTCTGATGAAAACTCACACTCACACGAGCTTTTAAATCTCTGCACAAAATTCAATTTAAACCAGCAAATAATAGAGCCTACAAGACTGGAGAATACACTAGACCTCATCTTCACTAACAATGATGATCTGATAAGAAATGTCACCATATCAAAAACAATATACTCAGATCACAACATAATTGAGGTTCAGACATGTATGCATGGAGCCCCAGACCGACAAAATGAGACTAGTCACGAGGGAGCATTCACCAAATTCAACTTCAATAACAAAAACATAAAGTGGGACCAAGTAAACCAAGTCCTAACCGATATAAGCTGGGAAGATATACTAAGCAACACAGACCCAAACTTATGCCTAGAACAGATTAACTCGGTGGCACTCGATGTATGCACAAGGCTTATTCCTCTAAGAAAAAGGAGGAGTAGATGTAAAATAGAAAGAGACAGGCGCTCCCTTTACAGGCGACGGAAAAGAATAACAGAGCGGCTAAAAGAGGTCAATATATCTGAAATGCGCAGGGAGACACTGGTCAGAGAAATAGCAAGCATCGAACTTAAGCTAAAAGAATCCTTTAGGAGTCAGGAATCGCGGGAAGAACTAAAAGCCATAAATGAAATCGAAAGAAACCCAAAGTATTTCTTCTCCTATGCCAAATCAAAATCGAGAACAACGTCCAGTATTGGGCCCCTACTTAAACAAGATGGGTCCTACACAGATGACAGCAAGGAAATGAGTGAGCTACTCAAGTCCCAATATGACTCAGTTTTTAGCAAGCCGCTAACCAGACTGAGAGTCGAAGACCAAAATGAATTTTTTATGAGAGAGCCACAAAATTTGACTAACACAAGCCTATCCGATGTTATCCTGACGCCAAATGACTTCGAACAGGCGATAAATGACATGCCCATGCACTCTGCCCCAGGGCCAGACTCATGGAACTCTGTGTTCATCAAGAACTGCAAGAAGCCCCTATCACGAGCCTTTTCCATCCTATGGAGAGGGAGCATGGACACGGGGGTCGTCCCTCAGTTACTAAAAACAACAGACATAGCCCCACTCCACAAAGGGGGCAGTAAAGCAACAGCAAAGAACTACAGACCAATAGCACTAACATCCCATATCATAAAAATCTTTGAAAGGGTCCTAAGAAGCAAGATCACCACCCATCTAGAAACCCATCAGTTACACAACCCAGGGCAACATGGGTTTAGAACAGGTCGCTCCTGTCTGTCTCAACTACTGGATCACTACGACAAGGTCCTAAATGCACTAGAAGACAAAAAGAATGCAGATGTAATATATACAGACTTTGCAAAAGCCTTCGACAAGTGTGACCATGGCGTAATAGCGCACAAAATGCGCGCTAAAGGAATAACAGGAAAAGTCGGTCGATGGATCTATAATTTCCTCACTAACAGAACACAGAGAGTAGTCGTCAACAGAGTAAAGTCCGAGGCAGCTACGGTGAAAAGCTCTGTCCCACAAGGCACAGTACTAGCTCCCATCTTGTTCCTCATCCTCATATCCGACATAGACAAGGATGTCAGCCACAGCACCGTGTCTTCCTTTGCAGATGACACCCGAATCTGCATGACAGTGTCTTCCATTGCAGACACTGAAAGGCTCCAGGCGGACATCAACCAAATCTTTCAGTGGGCTGCAGAAAACAATATGAAGTTCAACGATGAGAAATTTCAATTACTCAGATATGGTAAACATGAGGAAATTAAATCTTCATCAGAGTACAAAACAAATTCTGGCCACAAAATAGAGCGAAACACCAACGTCAAAGACCTAGGAGTGATTATGTCGGAGGATCTCACCTTCAAGGACCATAACATTGTATCAATCGCATCTGCTAGAAAAATGACAGGATGGATAATGAGAACCTTCAAAACTAGGGAGGCCAAGCCCATGATGACACTCTTCAGGTCACTTGTTCTATCTAGGCTGGAATATTGCTGCACTCTAACAGCACCTTTCAAGGCAGGTGAAATTGCCGACCTAGAAAATGTACAGAGAACTTTCACGGCGCGCATAACGGAGATAAAACACCTCAATTACTGGGAGCGCTTGAGGTTTCTAAACCTGTATTCCCTGGAACGCAGGAGGGAGAGATACATGATTATATACACCTGGAAAATCCTAGAGGGACTAGTACCAAACTTGCACACGAAAATCACTCACTACGAAAGCAAAAGACTTGGCAGACGATGCACCATCCCCCCAATGAAAAGCAGGGGTGTCACTAGCACGTTAAGAGACCATACAATAAGTGTCAGGGGCCCGAGACTGTTCAACTGCCTCCCAGCACACATAAGGGGGATTACCAACAGACCCCTGGCAGTCTTCAAGCTGGCACTGGACAAGCAACTAAAGTCAGTTCCTGATCAGCCGGGCTGTGGCTCGTACGTTGGTTTGCGTGCAGCCAGCAGCAACAGCCTGGTTGATCAGGCGCTGATCCACCAGGAGGCCTGGTCACAGACCGGGCCGCGGGGGCGTTGACCCCCGAAACTCTCTCCAGGTAAACTCCAGGTAAACTACTACTTCTACTACTACTTCTACTACTACTACTTCTACTACTACTACTACTACTTCTACTACTACTACTTCTACTACTTCTACTACTACTTCTACTACTACTACTTCTACTACTACTTCTACTACTACTACTTCTACTACTACTACTTGTGATGAATGGTTTGAAAAACCGACAAGTTGAATATTGAGACACTTATGCAGCATATGGGAATCTTTATTCAGGAAACGTTTCGCCACACAGTGGCTTCATCAGTCCAATACAAAGAGGAAGGCGTAAGGAGAGGAGGAGTATGAGGTAATCAGTCTACTACTTCTACTTTACGCCTTCCTCTTTGTATTGGACTGATGAAGCCACTGTGTGGCGAAACGTTTCCTGAATAAAGATTCCCATATGCTGCATAAGTGTCTCAATCTTCAACTTGTCGGTTTTTCAAACCATTCATCACAACTGTCAGACACTGCAGCATCATGGGATCTTCTTACAAAGAATTCTTCAACGGTTGTCCAACCTTTGGACAAAGACCTACTTCGACTAGTGGATGGTACCACTATGATCCCGCCTCCGTCTGCTTCAAGTCACCTCACTACAGTATATAAGCCACGTCTACGGCCCTATGCTGTACATTCTACAAGATTGATGGACTGAACACATCGACTCCAGGCTGAGGGACTGATTACCTCATACTCCTCCTCTCCTTACGCCTTCCTCTTTGTATTGGACTGATGAAGCCACTGTGTGGCGAAACGTTTCCTGAATAAAGATTCCCATATGCTGCATAAGTACTACTACTACTTCTACTACTACTTCTACTACTACTTCTTCTGTGTGTGTGATGAATGGTTTGAAAAACCGACAAGTTGAAGATTGAGACACTTATGCAGCATATGGAAATCTTTATTCAGGAAACGTTTCGCCACACAGTGGCTTCATCAGTCCAATACAAAGAGGAAGGCGTAAGGAGAGGAGGAGAATGAGGTAATCAGTCCCTCAACCTGGAGTCGATGTGTTCAGTCCATCAATCTTGTAGAATGTACAGCATAGGGCCGTAGACGTGGCTTATATACTGTAGTGAGGTGACGTGAAGCAGATGGAGGCGGGGTCATAGTGGTACCATCCACTAGTCGAAGTAGGTCTTCGTCCAAAGGTTGAACAAGTGTTGAAGAATACTTTGTAACAAGATCCCATGATGCTGCAGTGTCTGACAGTTGTGATGAATGGTTTGAAAAACCGACAAGTTGAAGATTGAGACACTTATGCAGCATATGGAAATCTTTATTCAGGAAACGTTTCGCCACACAGTGGCTTCATCAGTCCAATACAAAGAGGAAGGCGTAAGGAGAGGAGGAGAATGAGGTAATCAGTCCCTCAACCTGGAGTCGATGTGTTCAGTCCATCAATCTTGTAGAATGTACAGCATAGGGCCGTAGACGTGGCTTATATACTGTAGTGAGGTGACGTGAAGCAGATGGAGGCGGGGTCATAGTGGTACCATCCACTAGTCGAAGTAGGTCTTCGTCCAAAGGTTGAACAAGTGTTGAAGAATACTTTGTAACAAGATCCCATGATGCTGCAGTGTCTGACAGTTGTGATGAATGGTTTGAAAAACCGACAAGTTGAAGATTGAGACACTTATGCAGCATATGGAAATCTTTATTCAGGAAACGTTTCGCCACACAGTGGCTTCATCAGTCCAATACAAAGAGGAAGGCGTAAGGAGAGGAGGAGAATGAGGTAATCAGTCCCTCAACCTGGAGTCGATGTGTTCAGTCCATCAATCTTGTAGAATGTACAGCATAGGGCCGTAGACGTGGCTTATATACTGTAGTATATACAGTGTTCAGTGGTCAGTCGTCACGTGAGGTCACAGACCCTGAGCTGCTTTGGGGATTAGCGTGGACGGTTACAAAGCATGGCTTGCTTCTGCAGTGTTTTAAAATCTGAGGTTGGAGAGTTGAAGGAGGAGGTCTTGCTTCTCCAGGAGGAGATTAGGAGGCTGAAGGTCCACCTCAATGGGCCTGGGAGAGAGTGTGAGGTGGTTGGAGATGTGGGGAATGAGGCTTCTAGCAGTGGGGTGCAGTCTGTCTCTCACTGTGAGGAGGCTGTAGGTGGGGAGGTAGCAACGGCTACCAGCAGTGAGGTGCAGTCCAGCACCTGCTACAAGTGGCGAGTTGTTCACAGTAATGGGAGGCGCATCAGAGTAAGGAAAGTTAAGAGTGAAGATCTGAAGGTAGGAAATCGCTTCTCTGTTCTCCAGGATGAATGTACTTCAGTGGCCAGTGAAGGTAAGGGTACTACTGCCCCTGCTAATGAAGGTAAGCGCATTCTTGTGGTTGGTGACTCTCAGGTAAGATATGTTGACCGTGCTTTTTGTAATAGGAATAAGAAGATGAGAGATAGAGTGTGCTTCCCTGGAGCTGGTGTTGGGGACATTGTCAACAGGCTGGATAATATCATGTCAGGTAATGGGAACAAGCCCATTATCTGTCTCAGTGCTGGTGGAAATGATATTGGGAAGGGTAGGAGAGAAGAGCTGCTAGATAAGTACAGGTCAGCTATAGATTTCATTAAGTCTAAGGGAGGGATCCCAATCATATGTAGCATCTTGCCTAGAAGGGGAGTAGGAAATGAATGGTTGTCTAGGGCAATTGGTGTAAATTGCTGGCTAGACAGATACTGCAAGGAACTTGCAATCCCATTCATTGACAACTGGAACAACTTTTATGGCAAACATGATATGTATGCAAGGGATGGGGTACATCTCTCTGGGGCAGGGGTGGTAGCACTTGCAGACTCGATTGAGAAGGCCATTGGTGAAATGCCTATGATTTTAAACTGATGGAAGATAGAGGTATGGGTGTGTGTGGGAAACAAGCAGGTTGCAACACTAGGGTTGGAAACAGTAAATGTATAAAAGGCATTCAGCATGAAGTTATAAATAAAGACAATAGAACAGGTCAGCAAACAAAGGGGGACAGCAGAGGGCAGCAAGGGACTAGCTCCCTTAAGGTTTACTATACTAATAGCAGGAGTGTTAGAAATAAGATAGATGAGCTAAGATTAATTGCAAGTGCAGGAAACATAGATATTATTGTATAACAGAGACCTGGCTCAATCTGAAAGATAGAGAGATGCCCTCTGAATGTCACATACAAGGCTATAAATTATTCCACACTGACAGGGTCAACAGGAAAGGTGGTGGAGTAGCGATGTATGTCAGAGACAATTTAAATTGTTGTGTTAGACAAGATATTAAATTAGAAGCGTCAGCCACTGAATCTGTTTGGTTACAGCTTCTCGAGGGCCGAGAAAAACTAATTTTGGGTGTGATTTACAGGGCCCCAAATCTTGATAGGGAGTGCAGTAAACTTCTATGGGACGAAATTCGTAAGGCATCTACATACGAAAATGTTGTGCTAATGGGAGATTTCAACTATAGACAGATTGACTGGAGCAATTTGACAGGAAATTTAGAGTCGGGTGACTTTCTTGATACGATCCAGGATTGCTTTTTAAAACAGTTTGTGACAGAGCCAACTAGGGGAAATAACCTCCTTGACTTGGTTCTTGCCAGTAGGGAAACACTAATTAATAATCTTGAGGTTAATGATGAGCTTGGGGAGAGTGATCACAAATCACTCAGTTTTAACATATCATGGAATTCCCCTAATAAATCGAATCTAGTCTCCGTCCCTGACTTTCGCTTGGCTGATTTCATAGGACTGAAAAATTACTTAGGTGGGCTGAACTGGAATGACCTGACTAAGGGTCAGGTAGGTGGTGATGGTTGCCGATATGATGCTTTCCAGGGCATAGTTCTAGCTGCTCAGTCAAATTATGTTCCAAATAGGGAAATCAGATCAAACAAAATTGATCCTAAATGGATGAACAATAGATTAAAATATCTGATTGGTCAAAAGAGAGGCATATATAGGCAAATCAAAAGAGGAGAGGGGCAATTAAGAAATCGATATATTCAGTTAAAGAGAGAAATAAAAAAGGGAATTAGAAAAGCAAAAAGAGATTATGAGGTTAAAGTTGCAAGAGAATCGAAGACTAACCCAAAAGGATTCTTTCAGGTATACAGAAGTAAGATCAGGGACAAGATAGGCCCACTCAAAAGTTCCTCGGGTCAGCTCACTGACAGTGATAAGGAAATGTGTAGAATTTTTAACACATACTTCCTCTCAGTTTTTACACAGGAGGATACCAGCGATATTCCAGTAATGATAAATTATGTAGAACAGGACGATAATAAACTGTGCACCATTAGGGTCACAAGTGACATGGTCCTTAGGCAAATAGATAAATTAAAACCTAACAAATCCCCAGGCCCTGATGAACTGTATGCAAGGGTTCTAAAGGAATGTAAAGAGGAGCTTAGCACACCTTTGGCTAATCTTTTCAACATATCACTACAAACTGGCATGGTGCCAGATAAGTGGAAAATGGCAAATGTGATACCTATTTTCAAAACAGGTGACAGGTCCTTAGCTTCGAACTATAGACCAATAAGCCTAACCTCCATAGTGGGAAAATTTATGGAATCAATAATTGCCGAGGCAGTTCGTAGCCACCTTGAAAAGCATAAATTAATCAACGAATCTCAACATGGTTTTACAAAGGGGCGTTCCTGCCTTACGAATTTATTAACTTTTTTCACTAAGGTATTTGAGGAGGTAGATCATGGTAATGAATATGATATTGTGTATATGGACTTCAGTAAGGCTTTTGACAGGGTCCCACATCAGAGACTATTGAGGAAAATTAAAGCACATGGAATAGGAGGAGAAATTTTTTCCTGGATAGAGGCATGGTTGACAAATAGGCAGCAGAGAGTTTGCATAAATGGGGAGAAATCAGAGTGGGGAAGCGTTACGAGCGGTGTTCCACAGGGGTCAGTGTTGGGCCCCCTGCTGTTCACAATCTACATAAACGACATAGATGAGGGCATAAAGAGCGACATCGGCAAGTTTGCCGATGACACCAAAATAGGCCGTCGAATTCATTCTGACGAGGACATTCGAGCACTCCAGGAAGATTTGAATAGACTGATGCAGTGGTCGGAGAAGTGGCAGATGCAGTTTAATATAGACAAATGCAAAGTTCTAAATGTTGGACAGGACAATAACCATGCCACATATAAACTAAATAATGTAGATCTTAATATTACGGATTGCGAAAAAGATTTAGGAGTTCTGGTTAGCAGTAATCTGAAACCAAGACAACAGTGCATAAGTGTTCGCAATAAAGCTAATAGAATCCTTGGCTTCATATCAAGAAGCATAAATAATAGGAGTCCTCAGGTTGTTCTTCAACTCTATACATCCTTGGTTAGGCCTCATTTAGATTATGCTGCACAGTTTTGGTCACCGTATTACAGAATGGATATAAATTCTCTGGAAAATGTACAAAGGAGGATGACAAAGATGATCCCATGTATCAGAAACCTTCCCTATGAGGATAGACTAAGGGCCCTGAAACTGCACTCTCTAGAAAGACGTAGAATTAGGGGGGATATGATTGAGGTGTATAAGTGGAAGACAGGAATAAATAAAGGGGATGTAAATAGTGTGCTGAAAATATCTAGCCTAGACAGGACTCGCAGCAATGGTTTTAAGTTGGAAAAATTCAGATTCAGGAAGGATATAGGAAAGTACTGGTTTGGTAATAGAGTTGTGGATGAGTGGAACAAACTCCCAAGTACCGTTATAGAGGCCAGAACGTTGTGTAGCTTTAAAAATAGGTTGGATAAATACATGAGTAGATGTGGGTGGGTGTGAGTTAGACCTGATAGCTTGTGCTAACAGGTCGGTTGCCGTGTTCCTCCCTTAAGTCAATGTGACCTGACCTGTTAGGTTGGGTGCTTTGGCTTAAGCCGGTAGGAGACTTGGACCTGCCTCGCATGGGCCAGTAGGCCTTCTGCAGTGTTCCTTCGTTCTTATGTTCTATGTTCTTATGTAGTGAGGTGACGTGAAGCAGATGGAGGCGGGGTCATAGTGGTACCATCCACTAGTCGAAGTAGGTCTTCGTCCAAAGGTTGAACAAGTGTTGAAGAATACTTTCCATATGCTGCATAAGTGTCTCAATCTTCAACTACTTCTTCTACTTCTACTTCTTCTTCTTCTAGATAATAAGTAAGACACATGTGCAACAGTCAGGTATCTTTATTCCGAAACGTTTCGACTACACACCTTTGGCAAGAAAGCTTCCGTTTTCCCTTTTTTCTTGCAATAGTAGCGATGGTTGATTGGGTTTTGTGTACAACCTGGCCAGCTCAGAACACGCACTCCACTTTCATACTTAGCAATGATCTCTTTCTTCATATCCATAGTAATTCTCGACCTTTGCTGTAGGGTTGGCACTAGAAGATTTCTTGGGGTCCATGGTGACTTTTTTTGCAGGTGCAATCACTAAAAGGCTGTGATAACATGAAATTTTCCCGATTGTATGCTTGGAAGTGACCGGTGGCTGGCTGGCTTGTAAACACTGGCCAAAGTGGGCGTCTGACGGAACAAATATGTTGGTGGGAGTTTTTAGCACTAGTCGAGGCAAAAATTTTGCATTAAAATGTATCGCTAAGTCGGATTTATCGTTGTCGATGCCATCGTTGGCGAGGGTCCACTGTATATACGCCCAAAAACAGTGGCTCGTAAGATGTATATATCGACAAAACAGTCAAAGGGTTAAAGGCTCCCCATTTTCATTTACCCTAGCACCCCAAATTTACCTACTCTCCTCCACAACATTTTTACTCACTTTAGCATTGAAATCTCCAACCACAAGTATTCTCACACTTGGTTCAAAACTCCCCATGACTTACTCAACATTTCCCAAAATCTCTCTCTCGTCTACACTTCTCTCTTCTCCAGGTGCATAAATGCTACTATAACACCCCTTTTCACACCCAACCTTATTTTACTCCACATAATCCTTGAATTAATACATTTATATTCCTCTTTTCCTGCCATAACTTATCCTTTAACATTATTGCTACTCCTTCTTTAGCTCTAACTCTATTTGAAACCCTGACCTAATCCCATTTATTTATCCCACTAAAACTCTCCCACCTCCTTCAGCTTTGTTTCACTTAAAGCCAGGACATCCAGCTTCTTCTCATTCATAACATTCACAATCATCTCTTTCTTATCATTCACACAACATCCATACACATTTAAACATCCCACTTTGATGGTTTTCTTCTTTTCTTTTTAGTAGGCTATATGGGAAAAGGGGTTACTAGCCATTGTTCGGTATTTTAGTTGATTTTTACAACACGCATGGCTTACGGAGGAAAGATTCTCATTCCACTTCCCCATGGATAAAAAAGGAAAAGCAGTAAGAACAAGAACTATTAGGATAAAATCAAAGAAAACTCAGATGAGTATGTATCATAAATGTGTACATGTATGTGTAGTGTGACCTAAGTGTAAAGTAGAAGTAGCAAGATGTACCCAAAATCTTGCATTTTTTTTTTTTTTTTTAAAAAACCGCCATACCCCACCAAGGCAGGGTGGCCCAAAAAGAAACGAAAGTTTCTTTTTTTAAATTTAGTAATTTATACAGGAGAAGGGTTACTAGGCCCTTGCTCCCGGCATTTTAGTTCCTCTTACAACACGAATGGCTTATGGAGGAAGAATTCTGTTCCACTTCCCCATGGAGATAAGAGGAAATAAAAAAGAACTAGAAAGAAAGAAAAAACCAGAGGGTGTGTATATATATGCTTGTACATGTATGTGTAGTGACCTAAGTGTAAGAAAGTAGCAAGCGTACCTGAAATTTTTGCATGTTTATGACAGAAAAAGACACCAGCAATCCTACCATCATGTAAAACAATTACAGGCTTTCATTTACACTCACTTGGCGGGGCGTGTACCTCTTTTGGGTGGTTGCTGTCTCCCAAACCCCTACTACAATACTTCTTTCTTTCAACAAACCGGACTTATCCCCCCAAGGGCGGGGTGGCCCAAAAGAAAACAAAGCTTTTCTTTTAAATTTTAAATAATTTGTACAGGAGAAGGGGTTACTAGCCTTGCTCCCACATTTTAATCACCTCTTATAACATGCATGGCTTATGGGGGAAGAATTCTGTTCCACTTCCCCATAGAGATAAGAGGAAAAAAACAAGAACAAGAACTAGAAAGAAAATAGAAAAACCCAGAGGGTGTGTGTATATATATATATTCGTGGATAAAAGGTTGATGGGTAGGTTCCAGGATTACATGTTTATAGGGGGGCAACTGATATATCGGATCATTATTTAGTTGTAGCTACAGTTAGAATAAAGGGGTAGATGGGAAAGAGGAAGGTGGAACAACAAGTAAGAGGAGGAAAGTGTATAAACTAAGGGAGGAGGAAGTTCGGGCGAGATATAGCATATTGGCAGAAAGGTGGGCAGTGGATGAGTAGTGGGGTTGAAGAGGTTAAATAGTTTTAAAAATGAAAGTATAGAATGGGGGCAGAAGTTTGGGGTTATAGGGGGTGGGAGAAGAAGAGAGTGTTGGTGGAATGATAAAGTAAAGGTTGATAAAAGAAAAGGTAGCTAAAAGAGGTTTTACAAAGCAGAAGTGTTATAAGAAGAGCAGAGTATATGGAGAGTAAAAAGGTAAGAGAGTGGTGAGAGGTGCAAAGGAGCAGATGAAAGTGGGAGAGCACTGTCAAGAAATTTTAATGAAAATAAGAAAAATTTGGGGTGAGTTAAACAAGTTAAGAAGCCTAGGGAAAGTATGGATTTGTCAGTTAAAAACAGAGTAGGGAGTTAGTAGATGGGGAGAGGGAGTATTAGATAGAGGGCAAGAATATTTTGAGGAACTTTTAAATGTTGAGGAAGAAGGGGGGCAGTAATTTCATGCACTGGCCGGGGAGGTATACCATCTTTTAGGAGTGAAGAAGAGCAGAATGTAAGTGTGGTGGAGTAGTGAGCATTACTTAGAATGAAAGGGGGTAGAAGCAGCTGAACTGATGGGATCATGACAGAAATGTAAAGCAGGGGATATAGTTTTGGGAGTGGTTGGTACTTTTGTTTAATAAATGTATGAAAGGGGAAGGTACCTAGGGATTGGGAGACATGTATAGCCCCTTTATATAAAGAGAAAGGGGACAAAGAGTTGTAAAATTATGAGGAATAAGTTTACTGAATATACCAGGAAAAGTACACGGTAGGGTTATAATTGAAAGAATTGAGGTAAGACAGAATGTAGGATTGGATGAGCAGGAGGCTTCAGAGTGGGTGGGGATGTGTAGTTTCAAGTGTTTACATTGAAGCATATATGTGAACAGTATTTAGATAAAGGTAGGGAATTTTTTATTGCATTTATGGATTTAGAAAAGGCATATGATAGAGTGGATAGAGGAGCAATGTGGCAAGTATATGGAATGGGTGGTGAGTTACTAAAGCTGTAAAGAGCTTTTTATGAGGATAGTGAGGCTCAGGTTAGGTGTGTAGAAGAGAGGGAATACTTCCGGTAAAAAGGTCTTAGACAGGGATGTGTAATGTCCCATGGTTTGTTTAATATATTTATAGATGGGGTTGTAAAAGAAGTAAATGCTAGGGTTTCAGGAGGGGTGGGTTTAAAATTTTGGGAGTCAAATTCAAAATGGAATTGACAGTTACTTTGCTGTGATACTGTCTTATGGAGATTCTAAAGAAAAATTCAAAGGTTAGTGGATGAGTTTGAGAATGTGTGTAAAGGTAGAAAGTTGAAAGTGAACATAAAAAAGAAGTAAGGTGATGAGAGTATCAAATGATTTAGATAAAGAAAAATTGGATATCAAATTGGGGAGGAGTATGGAAGAAGTGAATGTTTTCAGATCTTGGGAGTTGCGTGTCGGTGGATGGATTTATGAAGGATGAGGTTAATCTAAATTGATGAGGGAAAAAAGGTGAGTGGTGCGTTAGGTATATGGGGAGTCAAAACGTTATCTATGGAGGAAAAAGAGAATGTATGAGATAGTAATCCAACACTCTTATATGGATGTGAAGCTTGGGTGGTAAAATGCAGCAGCAAGGAGGCGGTTGGAGGCAGTGGAGATGTCTGTCTAAGGGCAATGTGGTTGTAAATATTTGCAGAAAATTCAGGTGGAAATTAGGAGAAGGTGTGGAGTTAATAAAAGCATTAGTCAGAGGGCAGAAGAGGGTTGTTGAGGTGGTTTGGTCATTTAGAGAGAATGGATCAAGTAGAATGACATGAAAGCATATAAATCTAGGGGAAGGAAGGGGGGGTAGGGTCGTCTCGAAAGGGTTTGGGAAAAAGGGGGGAAAGGAGGTTTTGTGGCGAGGTTTGGGACTTCCAGCAAGCATGCATGAGCGTGTTAGATAGGAGTGAATGGAGACAAATGATCTTGGGACCTGACGATCTTTTGGGAGTGTGAGCGGGGTAATATTTAGTGAAGGTTCAGGAAACTGGTTATTTTCATATAGTCGGACTTGAGCCCTGGAAAGGGGAAAGGTACAATGCCTGCATTTTAAAAGAGGGTTTGGGATATTGGCAGTTTGGAGGATATGTTGTGTATCTTTATACGTATATGCTTCTAAACTGTTGTATTCTGAGCACCTCTGCAAAAGCAGTGATAATGTGTGAGTGTGGTGAAAGTGTTGAATGATGATAAGTATTTTCTTTTTGGGATTTTCTTTTCTTTTTGGTCACCTCCGGGTGGATAAGGTGTGAAAGAAGAATATATATATATATATATATATATATATATATATATATATATATATATATATTTTTTTCTTTCTTTCAACACACACTTATCCACAGCTAAAAAAAAACAAGTTTCTCCTTTACATTTATAATATATACAGGAGAAGAGGTTACTACCCCCTTGCTCGGCATTTTAGTCCTCTTCAACACGCATGAAGCTACGGAGGAAGAATTCTGTTCCCTTCCCATGGAGATAAGGAAAAAAACAAGAATAAGAACTAGAAAGAAAATAGAAGAAACCCAGAGGGTGTGTATATATAGCTTGTACATGTTGTAGTGTGACCTAAGTGAAAGTAGAAGTGCAAGACGTACCTGAAATCTTGCATGTTCATGAGACAGAAAAAGGACACCAGCAATCCTACCATCATGTAAAACAATTACAGGCTTTAGTTTTACACTCACTTGGCAGGGCGGAGTACCTCCTGGGGTTGCTGTCTACCAACCTACTACCTATAACTACAATATTTTTTAATACTTATTAGCCCAAAATGGTCCAAAACTCAGACTTAACTGTATAGGTAGTGGAGCCTGACAGGTAGACAATGTATTTACTGGAAGAAGACTATAAACAAAATAACTTTGTTTATAAAAGCTAATTATTATTTTTATTTTTATTATCACAGCCGATTCCCCCAGGCAGGTGGCCAAAGAAAAACTTTCACCATCATTCACTCCATCACTGTCTTGCCAGAAGGGTGCTTTACACTACAGTTTTTAAACTGCAACATTAACACCCCTCCTTCAGAGTGCAGGCACTGTACTTCCCATCTCCAGGACTCAAGTCCGGCCTGCCGGTTTCCCTGAATCCCTTCATAAATGTTACTTTGCTCACACTCCAACAGCACGTCAAGTATTAAAAACCATTTGTCTCCATTCACTCCTATCAAACACGCTCAAGCATGCCTGCTGGAAGTCCAAGCCCCTCGCACACAAAACCTCCTTTACCCCCTCCCTCCAACCCTTCCTAGGCCGACCCCTACCCCGCCTTCCTTCCACTACAGACTGATACACTCTTGAAGTCATTCTGTTTCGCTCCATTCTCTCTACATGTCCGAACCACCTCAACAACCCTTCCTCAGCCCTCTGGACAACAGTTTTGGTAATCCCGCACCTCCTCCTAACTTCCAAACTACGAATTCTCTGCATTATATTCACACCACACATTGCCCTCAGACATGACATCTCCACTGCCTCCAGCCTTCTCCTCGCTGCAACATTCATCACCCACGCTTCACACCCATATAAGAGCGTTGGTAAAACTATACTCTCATACATTCCCCTCTTTGCCTCCAAGGACAAAGTTCTTTGTCTCCACAGACTCCTAAGTGCACCACTCACTCTTTTTCCCTCATCAATTCTATGATTCACCTCATCTTTCATAGACCCATCCGCTGACACGTCACTCCCAAATATCTGAATACGTTCACCTCCTCCATACTCTCTCCCTCCAATCTGATATTCAATCTTTCATCACCTAATCTTTTTGTTATCCTCATAACCTTACTCTTTCCTGTATTCACCTTTAATTTTCTTCTTTTGCACACCCTACCAAATTCATCCACCAATCTCTGCAACTTCTCTTCAGAATCTCCCAAGAGCACAGTGTCATCAGCAAAGAGCAGCTGTGACAACTCCACTTTGTGTGTGATTCTTTATCTTTTAACTCCACGCCTCTTGCCAAGACCCTCGCATTTACTTCTCTTACAACCCCATCTATAAATATATTAAACAACCACGGTGACATCACACATCCTTGTCTAAGGCCTACTTTTACTGGGAAAAAATTTCCCTCTTTCCTACATACTCTAACTTGAGCCTCACTATCCTCGTAAAAACTCTTCACTGCTTTCAGTAACCTACCTCCTACACCATACACTTGCAACATCTGCCACATTGCCCCCCTATCCACCCTGTCATACGCCTTTTCCAAATCCATAAATGCCACAAAGACCTCTTTAGCCTTATCTAAATACTGTTCACTTATATGTTTTCACTGTAAACACCTGGTCCACACACCCCCTACCTTTCCTAAAGCCTCCTTGTTCATCTGCTATCCTATTCTCCGTCTTACTCTTAATTCTTTCAATTATAACTCTACCATACACTTTACCAGGTACACTCAACAGACTTATCCCCCTATAATTTTTGCACTCTCTTTTATCCCCTTTGCCTTTATACAAAGGAACTATGCATGCTCTCTGCCAATCCCTAGGTACCTTACCCTCTTCCATACATTTATTAAACAATTGCACCAACCACTCCAAAACTATATCCCCACCTGCTTTTAACATTTCTATCTTTATCCCATCAATCCCGGCTGCCTTACCCCCTTTCATTTTACCTACTGCCTCACGAACTTCCCCCACACTCACAACTGGCTCTTCCTCACTCCTACAAGATGTTATTCCTCCTTGCCCTATACACGAAATCACAGCTTCCCTATCTTCATCAACATTTAACAATTCCTCAAAATATTCCTTCCATCTTCCCAATACCTCTAACTCTCCATTTAATAACTCTCCTCTCCTATTTTTAACTGACAAATCCATTTGTTCTCTAGGCTTTCTTAACTTGTTAATCTCACTCCAAAACTTTTTCTTATTTTCAACAAAATTTGTTGTCATCTCACCCACTCTCTCATTTGCTCTCTTTTTTGCTTCACCACTCTCTAATTAATATTACTGAAATTTATTGAAAGTGCTAGACCAGTAATGGTCATATAGCACCTGTGGAATGAGGAAGTGGCTTGCACTGGCCTGGGTTTTAACTCCTCAACATGGTTCAAACCCTACCTGTAATGCTGGTTTGAGAGATAATCAGGTTTGATCCAAGGAAGGAGGGAGCTCCCAAATTTCCTCAAAGCAAACTTCCCACAGTAGCAGATTTAGAGGGGCCGGGGTCCTAACAGAACATTTGGAGCCTATGGTGTGTGTTGCAGTGGATGCTACCATCAGAACTATGAAATCATTATTCAATGTTAATACTGAAAATAAACATTTTACCATGGTAACAATAAACCCAAATGACTGCCACTGCAACTCACTGGGAGTCAAGTAACAAAGGTTAATTTGAGGCCCTGAGCAGCTGTTTAGTCTGCTTACAGTAAATTCGCCACTGCTTCACCAGTATCAAAAAATCCCTTGAGAATTTAAAAGAGCAGAATGAATTTAAATGATAATGATCTTACTTATCCCCTGACAGATGATTCATCAGCATCTGGGGTGGATGTCTTATGTATGTTTTTTTAGACCCAGCTCAACGAGTGTATCTTCCTTCAGCTGCTTTAGAGCCATCAACATCTTCTGAAGTGACATCTGAACAAGGTGGATAGCTTTTTTCCTCCATACCGAGAATTATAAGGAAGATCAGATTTTTGTCAAAAACATCAAAGTTACTTTGATGGATTTCTAGGAAGATTAGAAGAAGGAGGTTCACATAAACCTCTTCTTCTAATCTTCCTAGAACATCACTGCCCTTAAGGACCTCGAAAGTTACTTTAAAACATAACTAGGGATTTAATGTATCTCATGTATTTCTCTATTAATAATAAGTATCCATGTTAAATTGCTAAAATTTTCTGCAATTACTCAGGAGCAAGTGACAAAGCTAAGTAACCAAAAATATTAGGCACTATATTTTGCATCAGATACCAAGTTGTAATGAGGTAAAATTCAAACAACGTGTCCCTAGGGCTAAGATACACCCAGAAATCATAAATCATATAAATGTCCTGGTACTTGCTATCAGAACAAACCGTCCCATTCAATACTTGATTAAAAAATTTAGATATGTAACCAAGTGGGAAGTTACAAGGAATTTTAATTTTTATTTTGTGGAAAAACCTGCTTTCTCACACATTATATTTCACTTTAATGTACACCTTCAGCCACTCATAACAACAACAACCTAAATCTTAGAATCAAGAACCCAAAAAGTTTGGCCAGCACAACTTTTCTCTGGTACAGTATTATTTATATATAACTTGAAAAACTTTGGGACCCACTTATCATGCATACTAATGCACCAATATTGTTTATAATGCACTTAAAACTTTTCTTTCTCATGCATTGCAATAAGTCTATTATTTTCCAATATTTAAGCCAAATCCTTTTTTTTTATCAGATATTGTACTTTTGATCTAGAGGCCCGAAAAATCACCAAACAGAAGTGCATTTAAAATAAGCAACCTGATCTGGTAATAAAAAAAAAAGAAAATTTGTCCAATTTGAAAGTTTATGGAGTCTTTTTAGATTTTGGTTTGATTTACCCAAGAGAACAATAAGAAGAATTTTGTCTAGAATTTTCAAAAATCAGTCCTATTGTATTTAAAAATTGAAAAATTATGCACTCTTAACATGCATAATTTTATTTCACAAAACCTTTCTTAAATTACTTTATATGACAACCTTGTTGGGCTGTTGTTTCATGCTATCAGACATCAAAAAATTAGGATGACACATAAATAAGAAATAAACTCGATAATGGGTTGACACTGCGGTCATAGTCTTCTCAGCATCTTTCATAGTTTAACCTTAAAATTTCCTACACTGTTACAGTAAGAGAATTTGGAAATATGACGATCACAGTACCTACCCATAGCAACAGCTTTGACCTTATAATACTGCTGTAATAGGTGACTGTCAACGCCTGCTTCTCGGGAGGAAGGGCAGTGACAACAGGTGATGCATTTGCAAGACGTTGAGACTCGTATTTTACATCAACCACATCACGTTCGAAGAATAGAAGTCCAAACCCATCTAAAAACAAAAATTTGAGTCAAAATTACTTTACAGAAAAATGAGAAAAGATAAGAAGGCTACAGCAATTTTGATACAAACAATGGAGCAGATGAAAGCACAGTGAAATAATGTGGCAGAGCCTGAGGTGTTTTTCAACTCAGATGTCCAGGGCTCATGCACTACATATTTCTTCTATGCACTTTGATTCTATTATCCTCTTCCCAGTGGTCTTATATATTTATTTTTTGTTAAATACTCTATGTTCTAGTGTAAATGGATCATGGGAACAAATGTGGGAAATCATTTAATGACTTTGACACTGATGACACTTATTGTACCAAAAATTCCTACGACTGTTTGCAGCTCAGTGGCTATTGCAATGGGATAGAAAACATAGCAATCATGAATGGGCAGTAAAAACATGTAACAATACAAAACAATAACAAAGAGACAGAAATGTCTAGGTTTAGTTTTTTGTTTTTAACAAGTCGGCTGTCTCCCACCGAGGCAGGGTGACCCAAAAGAAAGAAAATCCCCAAAAGAAAATACTTTCATCATCATTCAATACTTTCACCTCACTCATACATGATCACTGTTTTTCAGAGGCACTCAGATACAACAGTTTAGAAGCATATATAAAGACATATAACATATCCCTCCAAACTGCCAATATCCCAAACCTCTTCTTTAAAGTGCATGCATTGTACTTCCTATTTCAGTACTCAAGTCTGGCTATATAAAATAACCAGTTTCCCTGAATCCCTTCACTAAATATTACCCTGCTCGCACTCCAAGAGCCTCGCAGGTTCCAAACCATTCGTCTCCATTCACTCCTATCTAACACGCTCAAGCACGCTTGCGAAGTCCAAGCCCCTTGAGCACAAACCTCCTTTATCCCTCCTCCAACCTTTGAGGACAACCACTACCCTGCCTTCCTTCTCCTACAGATTTACATAGCTCTCCATGTCATTCAACTTTGATCCATTCACTCTAAATGACCAAACCACCTCAACAAACCTCTTCAGCCTCTGACTATACTTTACTAACTCCACACCTTCTCCTAATTTCCACACTCCGAATTTTCTGCATATATTTACACCACACACTGCCCTTAGACAGGACATCTCCACTGCCTCCAACTGCCTCCTCACTGCAGCATTTACAACCCAAGCTCACACCCATTTAAGAGAGTTGGTACTGCTATATTTTCAACATTCCCTTCTTTTGCCTAAGTAGATAATGTTTTGTCTCCACATATACCCAATGCACCACTCCTTTTTTCCTTCATCAATTTTATGGTTAACCTCATCCTCCATAAACCCATCCCCTGAACATCAACTCCAAAATATCTCAAAACATTCACTTCTTCCATACTCCTCTCTCAATGATATCCAATTTTTCTTTATCTAAATCATTTGATACTCTCATCACCTTACCTCTATTTATGTTCACTTTCAACTTTCTACCATTACACACCCTCCCATTAAATGTACATTCACTTTCCTTCAGCTAGCACTAAACTGCCAATAATCTGAGTCAACTGTGGAAGCAGTTCTCGAGAGAGGGTCTAAATTCACAAGATCACAACTATCATCTTGTATTTTTCTAGCTATAGCTCTGTACTAATCATTTGCATATTATAACTGGCCTTGCCTATGACTGGATCTTAAAGACAGAGAAATCAACCTATAATCCTTGATAGTCAAATGTTTTGGGAATAATTCCAAGTAATATTATATTCTGTTTTACATGACTTAAGTCATAAACTATGGAGGACATGCATTGTTAATTACCTAGAGTCTATTAATTTGGAAGGAAAAATTACAGTTACCCATGATGTACTGATGGACCAGCACGGCCTACACTGTTTTCCTCAGCGTCAGGTGGTGACAGGCAATCCAAATAGCTGAGCCAAGGCCTAAAATAGCAGTGCATGGCACATTTGAATGTGCAAAAAATTACACATATACATGTATATGTATCAGATGTAGGTAATAGGTTGGTAGACAGCAACCACCCAGGCGGGTACTACCGTCCTGCCAAGTGAGTGTGATATGAAAGCCTAGAATTGTTTTACATGATGGTAGGATTGCTGGTGTCCTTTTTTCTGTCTCATAAACATGCAAGATTTCAGGTACGTCTCGCTACTTCTACTTACACTTAGGTCACACTACACATACATGTACAAGCATATATATGCTACACACACCCCTCTGGGTTTTCTGCTATTTTCTTTCTAGTTCTTGTTCTTTTTCATTTCCTCGTATCTCCATGGGGAAGTGGAGCAGAATTCTTCCTCCGTAAGCCATGCGTGTTGTAAGAGGCGACTAAAATGCCGGGAGCAAGGGGCTAGTAACCCCTTCTCCTGTATAAATTCCTAAATTTAAAAAGAGAAACTTTTGTTTTTCTTTCTGGGCCACCCCACCTCAGTGGGATACGGCTGGTACGCTGAAAGAAGAAAAGTATTGCTGGTGTCTTTTTTCTGTCTCATAAACATGCAAGATTTCAGGTACGTTTTGCTACTTCTTCTTACACTTAGGTCACACTACACATACATGTGCAAGCATATATATATATATATATATATATATATACACACCCCTCTGGGTTTTCTTCTATTTTCTTGCTAGTTCTTGTTCTTGTTTATTTCCTCTTATCTCCATGGGGAAGTAGAACAGAATTCTTCCTCCGTAAGCCATGCGTGTTGTAAGAGGCGACTAAAATGCCGGGGGCAAGGGGCTAGTAACCCCTTCTCTTGTATAAATTACTGAATTTAAAAAGAGAAACTTTCATTTTTCTTTTTGGGCCACCCTGCCTTGGTGGGATACGGACGGTTTGTTGAAAAAAAAAATGTATCAGTTTGATCCATGAGTAAATTTACATCACACACAGTGAAAGGGATAAGTACTTGTACAGATAAATTATCAATTTTACTTTTATTTTTTATTATTATTTTTTTAACACACCAGCTGTTTCCTACCAAGGCAGGATGACCCGAAAGAGAAAACAAAAGTTTTCTTCTTTTTACATTTAGTAATTTATACAGGAGACGGTGTTACTAGCCCCTTTGCTCCTGGCATTTTTGTCACCTCTTACAATACTCATGGCTTACAGAGGAAGAATTCTTCTCCACTTTCCTATGGAATAATATTATTATTATTATTATTATAGCTAGGGGTAAGTCTGGGAAATTGTGATAACCAGATTTACCTAAAGGAACAGGAGTAAAAATCCAAGATAATTTATCAGAATAAATGTTGGTGTACACAAACTTAGAAAATGACATTCACCAACCTCACTAGAAGTGGCAACATGATGGTAGGCCCCTTCAATTTCCATCTTGCGAAAAATGTATGCTGGGTCAGGATTGTCTACACTGGTCCGAAATTTCTCCACCAAGTCCACAAGTTCTTGATATTCACTTCTGATAAGACGGATCTTGAAGAAGTGCCTAAGAGATCAAATACATTCTGTAGTGGGCATCCTTAAAATGGTTACCATCTTAAGGATAAAAATACTGTAGCTAATTTTATTTCCCAGTAAAAGTAGGCCTTAGACAGGGATGTGTGATGTCACCATGGTTATTCAATATATTTATAGATGAGGTAGTAAGAGAAGTGAATGCTCGGGTGTTGGCATGAGGTGTGGGGTTAAAAGATAATGAATCTAACACAAAGTGGGAGTTGTCACAGTTGCTCTTTGCTGATGACACTGTACTTTTGAAGATTCTGAAGAGAAGTTGCAGAGGTTGGTGGATGAGTTTGGTCGGGTATGTAAAAGAAGAAACTTAAAAGTGAATATAGGAAAGATTAAGGTGATGAAGGAGGGGTGTTAATGTTGCAGTTTAAAAACTGTAGTGTAAAGCACCCTTCTGGCAAGACAGTGATGGAGTGAATGATGGTGAAAGTTTTTCTTTTTCGGGCCACCCTGCCTTGGTGGGAATCGGCCAGTGTGATAATAATAAAAATAATAATAAGGTGATGAGAATAACAAAAATGGATGCCAGATTGGAGGGGGAGAGTATGGAGGAGGTGAATGTGTTCAGATATTTGGGAGTGGACGTGTCAGCAGATGGGTCTATGAAGGATGAGGTGAATCATAGAATTGACGAGGGAAATAAGGTGAGTGGTGCACTGAGGAGTCTGTGAAGACAAAGAACTCTATCCATGAAAGCAAAGAGGGGAATGTATGAGAGTATAGTTATACCAACTCTCTTGTACAGGTGTGAGGCATGGGTTGTGAATGTTGCAACAAGAAGAAGGCTGGAGGCAGAGGAGATGTCATGTCTGAGGGCAATGTGTGGTGTGAATATAATGCAGAGAATCCGTAGTCTGGAGATTAGGAGGAGGTGTGGAATTACCAAAACTATTATCCAGAGAAATGAGGAGGAGTTATTGAGATGGTTTGGACATGTAGAGAGGTTGGAACAAAATAGAATGACTTTGAGCGTATACAAGTCTGTAGTGGAAGGAAGGCTAGGTTGGGGTCGGCCTAGGAGAGGCTGGAGGGAGGTGGTAAAGGAGGTTTTGTGTGTGAGGGGCTTGGACTTCCAGCAAACATGTGTGAACATGTTAGACAGAAGCAAATGAAGACAAATGGTTTTTAGGACTTGACGTGCTGTTGGAGTGTAAGTAAGGTAACATTTATGAAGGGATTCAGAGAAACCAGCAGGCCGAACTTGAGTCCTGGAGATGGGAAGTACAGTATCTGCACTCTGAAGGGTGTTAATGTTGCAGTTTTATAACTGTAGTGTAGGCATGCCTCTGGCAAGATAGTGATGGAGTGAATGGCAATGAAAGTTTTTCTTTTTCAGGTCACCCTGCCTTGGTAGGAAATGGCTGATGTGTTAATAAAAAAAATAAAACCTTTTAATTCATTGCAAGGCAGCATAAAATCTGCTTTCACAGAACAGTGGAACAATGGAATGGTTCAGAAGAGGAGGTAGCAAATGCTACTACCACTGGAAATTTAAAAGAATATTGCATGATGAATTAATTGTTGTAGACGACACTACAGGAGAGCCTCGCTTTAGAGTGATTCATTAATAAAGCAGTTTTCAGTTATACCCATTCTTCATTTATTCAGGCTACCTACAATAAATATATTCACCACTTGCTATAAGCTAAGGGCAAAAATATCTTAAGTAATGTGTACTGTATATGCATTTTTTTGGCCTAGCTCTTATGCTCACTAAATATATTATAGTGTAAACATATTATCAGGCTTTTGTATGCACTTGAAAGTGAAAAAAAGGCTATGTTTCACTTTACAGCAGCAGTCTGGAACTTAACCTGCTGTATAAGTGGGGCCCTCCTGTAAGAGCACAGCCCTGCTCCTGTAACTGTAAATAGGAAATTTTTTTTAACACCAGCCATTTCCCACCAAGGCAGGATGACCCATAAAAGAAGAAATGAGTGTTTCTTCTTTTCACATTTAGTAATTTATACAGGAGAAGGGGTTAAATAGGTAATTACAGCTCTCAATTGCTAACAGGGCTTGGTGTTGTGCCTTTTTGATACCTATTTCTTGTGAGTCCTTTCTCTGAATTGGTTCTTAACCTGTAGTACTCTTTTGTCATCCACTTTCCACTCGTGCAATTATATTACATAATTTATACTTTTTCTTTATAAGCAAACTAATTAGAGCTTGCTTTTTTTACTCGTGAAATTACCAGGATTTGTCTTAATCTTACATTTTAATTTCTCATTTTAAAGCTAAATTCTGGTTTACAAAATACCATACAGCCGGAAAAAATCAGCAAGAATGAGCCACTTAGCAGGCTTTCAATGAATGCTGCAACTTCAGAATAAAGCCTCAAAGGTCTGGTCTACAATTACATATCTACCCTGACACCTGCACACCGAGTTGTAACCTCGTTGCAATGCCACAAAAATAAAAACTGCAAATCCAAATAAAATATCTCACCTGAAAGGGTGTTTATAGTAGAGACCATAAATGGTGTAGAGTGCTCCAATCCTCAACTTCAAACTGTGTGGAGGAAGCAAGAATCTCTTAGTAAGTAATGCCACCTCTTCTGAGAACTCTAGCAGCTCCTTGAAGTTCTGACGACCCCTGTAAACCAAGAGAGAAAATCAGTACTGTATTATTATTCATTTGTGTTCTGTCACACTTTTACAACCCAACTTAAGAATTAAAAGAAAAAGTAATTATTGAAAAAAGATGTTACTTCATGCAGTTCAATCAACCTCATAACACCTTGTTTCCTAAGTTGAGCCTCTTTCTGTGTTTGTGCATTATTATTATTATTATTCAATGATAGCACTACACCTGTAGGGGTTATATAGCACCCAAAGAGTAGAAGCCAATAGGTATGATCAGAGGAAAGAGAAGGTAGCTCTAGTTTCTTTGATCAAGAACCCTTGAAGGGCTATATGTATGCAATTCATATCTTTACACTGCCCACAAGGGTATTCTATTATTAATATTAAAATTAGGGGAAGTGCTAAACCTGTAGGGGTCATACAGCACATGGGAAACAATCAGGCTGAACCACAAGGGTAGCCCAGCACAGAAAACAAGTGACACAAGTAACTTCCACTTGCCATGATGCCAACATCATAAATGAACACCCTCCTTGTTGGCATATGAAGGACACAGGCTTTTTTTTTTTTTTTAACAGATGTGAATCTAATATAAAGTCATGTCTCTTTAATTAGGACAGCAAATATTGAATATTTAATCTATACCACACCCAGTTCCCATATGGCTTTAGAACAATGTGTTAACCTGCTTAAGAGATAGAAATCACCAAAAAAATGAACTGAAACAATATGAAGTGCTGTATCAAATCAAGAAAGTAACTAATATAGAGCAAAACACTGTACAGCACAATATCACACTGTACAGTGTTATATTTCAGGCCAGCAAATGAGGTATTGTTTGGGACCGAGGTGGTAGGGGGTAATTACCCTTAGAATCGTCAAACGTTGAAGATCTTCTTTCAACAAACTGGCCGTATCCCAAGGAAGAGTGACCCAAAAAGAAGAAAAAAGTTTCTCTTTTTAAATTTAGTAATTTATTCAGAAGGGGTTACTAGCCTCTTGCTCCCAGCCTTTTAGTCGCCTCTTACAACACGCATGGCTTACGGAGGAAGAATTCTGTTCCACTTCCCCATAAAGATAATGTCTACTATTTTTCTACAGCCATAGGTTAGCATGAGTTCCAACAGTATTATGTAGTGTAAGATGCAGTTATAACCTGTAGATGAGGGAAAACTTCTTTTTCTGCCAGCACATGGCAAAGTCCTTATATCTCCAGCTCTGAATTTCTTCGAAACACTGCAGAAGATGTGTCAAATCTTGCAAATAGCCAGAGGCAATATACCAGCTTCCTGGAAATAAAATTAACATTTGAAATTAATGGTTGCCTGGTGAAATAATTAGTACACTATGTCATCTGCAATTCAAATGAGTACTGACTCAAGCTATTCTTCTCTAAGCAGAATTCAAATTTGATTGTGTAATAAATTACTATAAAAAATTAAGCAAATAAATAAATATCATGCAAGTACATGTACACACGTACACACGTACACACACACACACACACACACACACACACACACACACACACACACACACACACACACACACACACACACACACAGCATTCCGACATCTTAATAAGGAATCGTTCAGGACCCTGTACACCGTGTACGTTAGGCCCATATTGGAGTATGCGGCACCAGTTTGGAACCCACACCTAGCCAAGCACGTAAAGAAACTAGAGAAAGTGCAAAGGTTTGCAACAAGACTAGTCCCAGAGCTAAAAGGTATGTCCTACGAGGAGAGGTTAAGGGAAATCAACCTGACAACACTGGAGGACAGGAGAGATAGGGAGGACATGATAACGACATACAAAATACTGAGAGGAATTGACAAGGTGGACAAAGACAGGATGTTCCAGAGAGTGGACACAGTAACAAGGGGACACAGTTGGAAGTTGAAGACACAGATGAATCACAGGGATGTTAGGAAGTATTTCTTCAGCCACAGAGTAGTCAGTAAGTGGAATAGTTTGGGAAGCGATGTAGTGGAGGCAGGATCCATACATAGCTTTAAGCAGAGGTATGATAAAGCTCACAGTTCAGGGAGTGACCTAGTAGCGATCAGTGAAGAGGCGGGGCCAGGAGCTTGGACTCGACCCCTGCAATCTCAACTAGGTGAGTAAACACACACACACATGCATGCGCACACAACACACACACACACACACACACACACACACACACACACACACACACACACACACACACACACACACACAGACACACACACACACACACACACACACATGCACGCACGTGCACACACACATGCATGCACACACACACACAGGGATCAGTCCTAGGACCAGTGCTGTTTCTGGTATTTGTGAACGACATGACGGAAGGAATAGACTCCGAAGTGTCCCTGCTTGCAGATGACGTGAAGCTGATGAGAAGAATTCATTCAATCAAAGACCAGGCAGAACTACAAAGGCTGCAGACCTGGTCCAGTAATTGGCTCTTGGAGTTCAACCCCACCAAGAGTAAAGTCATAAAGATTGGGGAAGGGCAAAGAAGACCGCAGATGGAATACAGTCTAGGGGGCCATAGACTACAAACCTCACTCAAGGAAAAAGATCTTGGGGCAAGTATAACACCAGATACATCTCCTGAAGCGCACATCAACCAAATAACTGCTGCAGCACATGGGCGCCTAGCAAACCTCAGAACAGCATTCCGACATCTTAATAAGGAATCGTTCAGGACCCTGTACACCGTGTACGTTAGGCCCATATTGGAGTATGCGGCACCAGTTTGGAACCCACACCTAGCTAAGCATGTAAAGAAACTAGAGAAAGTGCAAAGGTTTGCAACAAGACTAGTCCCAGAGCTAAGAGGTATGTCCTACGAGGAAAGGTTAAGGGAAACCAACCTGATGACACTGGAAGACAAGAGAGATAGGGGGGACATGATAACCACATACAAAATACTGAGAGGAATTGACAAGATGGACAAAGACAGAATGTTCCAGAAATGGGACATAGCAACAAGGGGACACAGTTGGAAGTTGAAGACACAGATGAATCACAGGGGTGTTAGGAAGTATTTCTTCAGCCACAGAGTAGTCAAGAAGTGGAACAGTTTGGGAAGCGATGTAATGGAAGCAGGATCCATACATAGCTTTAAGCAGAGGTATGATAAAGCTCACGGTTCAGGGAGAGTGATGAAGAGGCGGGGCCAGGAGCTTGGACTCGACCCCTGCAACCTCAACTAGGTGAGTACATGCATGCACACACACACACACATGGAAGACATTGAAAGAACTAGGACATGTGCAAGGACCTTACCAGATACCTGTGGGGGCCAGGAACAGGTGAGCAGGAAGGACAAACCAAGAAGCATAGGGGCCATAACTAGGGAAGGGACTGAAGGAAGGAACACTCCACGGGAAGGAACTAAAATACATCAGAGGATGCAATGGGAGTCACAGTGGGAGGTGGAAAGGGAGAGATCCGTGTTTGTCTATGGGCTAGACGAAGCTAAAGGGGAAACTTATGATGAAAGAAGGCAGGAGGAGAAAAAAGCGATTGAAGATATCATGAAGGTGATAGGCGAGGGGGACATGACCCAGGTGGCAAATTTTCGGAGAATTGGGTGGTTCACAAAGAAAAGGAATCGGCCTCTCAAAGTAATTTTCAAGGCAGAATCAACCCGAACCATGATCCTGCAGGAGAAAGCACGGCTGAGAGGCAAGCAGGAGTTCCGGAGTGTGTACTTCGATCGAGACAGAACACAGGACGAAAGGAAGACGATGAAAGAGAGAGTTCAAAAACGAAAGGAGAAATGGGAGGAAATGAAAAAGGAGAGCAGAATAACCCAGGATCAAATGGAAGGACAAGCACACCCCCCAGAAACACCTGCAGAAGGACTCCGGCCACGACACCCCCAAGGCAACTGAACAATCCAAACCAACCATCACACACCGATCCCTCTGTTTCCACCCCCTGCACCACAGTTACAGTATTAGAACAGAAGTTGAAGGTTTGGTACACAAATGCAGATGGATTAACGAATAAACATGAGGAATGGCAAGAAAGAATCAATGAGAAGTCCCCAGACATCATAGCAGTTACAGAAACAAAACTCACGGAGACAATAACAGATGCAATCTTCCCACCAGGATACCAGATCATGAGGAAAGATAGAAGGGGCAGGGGGGGAGGTGGGGTTGCTCTGCTCGTAAAAAACAGATGGAAATTCGAGAAAATGGAAGGAATAGATGAGACGGGAGAAAGAGACTACATAGCAGGTACACTTCAGTCTGGGGAACACAAAGTGGTCATTGCAGTGATGTATAATCCACCACAGAACTGCAGGAGGCCAAGAGAGGAATATGAAGAGAGCAACAGAGCAATGGTGGACACACTTGCTGAGGTGGCAAGAAGAGCTCATTCCAGCAGAGCAAAGTTGCTGGTTATGGAGGATTTCAACCACAGGGAGATTGACTGGGAAAACCTGGAGCCACATGGGGGTCCCGAAACATGGAGAGCCAGGATGTTGGACGTGGTGCTGGAAAACATCATGCACCAACATGTTAAGGACACTACCAGAGTGAGAGGGGAGGATGAACCAGCAAGATTGGACCTTGTGTTCACCCTGGGCAGCTCAGACATTGAGGACATCAAGTATGAGAGTCCCCTAGGAGCTAGCGACCACGTGGTTCTGTGCTTTGAATACATAGTAGAGCTGCAAGTGGAGAGAATAACAGGAGTTGAATGGGAAAAGCCTGACTATAAAAGAGGGGACTACATAGGGTTGAAGAACCTCCTGCGGGAGGTCCAGTGGGACAGAGAACTGGCAGGAAAGCCAGTAAATGAAATGATGGAATATGTAACAACAAAATGCAAGGAGGCAGTGGAAAGGTTTATTCCCAAGGGCAACACTAACAACGGGAAGACCAGAACGAGCCCCTGGTTTACCCGACGGTGTAAGGAGGCAAAAACAAAGTGCAATAGAGAATGGAAAAAGTACAGAAGGCAGAGAACACACGAAAATAGGGAGATCAGTCGCAGAGCCAGGAATGAGTACGCACAGGTAAGGAGGGAGGCCCAGCGACAGTATGAAAATGACATAGCATCGAGAATCAAGACTGACCCGAAACTGTTGTATAGCCACATCAGGAGGAAGACAACAGTCAAAGACCAGGTGATCAGATTAAGGACAGAAGGTGGAGAACTCACAAGAAATGATCAGGAGGTATGTGAGGAGCTGAATAGGAGATTTAAGGAAGTTTTTACAGTAGAGACAGGAAGGGCTGTGGGAAGACAGCACAGAAGGGAACATCAAGAGGGAATATACCAACAAGTGTTGGATGACATACGAACAACTGAGGAGGAGGTGAAGAAGCTCTTAAGTGACCTTGACACCTCAAAGGTGATGGGACCGGACAACATCTCCCCATGGGTCCTTAGAGAAGGAGCAGAGATGCTGTGCGTGCCTCTAACCACAATCTTCAACACATCCCTTGAAACTGGGCAACTACCTGAGAAATGGAAGACAGCTAATGTAGTCCCCATATTTAAGAAAGGAAACAGAAACGAGGCACTAAACTACAGACCTGTGTCTCTGACATGTATTGTGTGCAAAGTCATGGAGAAGATTATCAGGAGGAGAGTGGTCGAACACCTGGGAAGGAACAAGATTATAAATGAAAACCAGCATGGGTTCATGGAAGGCAAATCTTGTATCACAAACCTCCTGGAGTTTTATGACAAGGTAACAGAAGTAAGACACGAGAGAGAGGGGTGGGTAGATTGCGTTTTCCTAGACTGCAGGAAGGCCTTTGACACAGTTCCCCACAAGAGATTAGTGCAGAAGCTGGAGGATCAGGCGCACGTAAAAGGGAGGGCACTGCAATGGATAAGGGAATACCTGACAGGGAGGCAGCAACGAGTCATGGTACGTGAAGAGGTATCACAGTGGGCGCCTGTTACGAGCGGGGTCCCACAGGGGTCAGTTCTAGGACCAGTGCTATTTTTGATATATGTGAACGACATGATGGAAGGAATAGACTCTGAAGTGTCCCTGTTCGCAGATGACGTGAAGTTGATGAGAAGAATTAAATCGGACGAGGATGAGGCAGGACTGCAAAGAGACCTGGACAGGCTGGACATGTGGTCCAGTAACTGGCTTCTCGAATTCAATCCAGCCAAATGCAAAGTCATGAAGATTGGGGAGGGGCAAAGAAGACCGCAGACAGAGTATAGGCTAGGTGGACAAAGACTACAGACCTCACTCAGGGAGAAAGACCTTGGGGTGACCATAACACCGAGCACATCACCGGAGGCACACATCAACCAAATAACCGCTGCAGCATACGGGCGCCTGGCAAACCTGAGAATAGCGTTCCGATACCTTAATAAGGAATCGTTCAAGACACTGTACACTGTGTATGTTAGGCCCATACTGGAGTATGCAGCACCAGTCTGGAACCCACACCTGGTCAAGCACGTCAAGAAGTTAGAGAAAGTACAAAGGTTTGCAACAAGGCTAGTCCCAGAGCTCAAGGGAATGTTGTACGAGGAAAGGTTAAGGGAAATCGGACTGACGACACTGGAGGACAGAAGGGTCAGGGGAGACATGATAACGACATACAAGATACTGCGGGGAATAGACAAGGTGGACAGAGATAGGATGTTCCAGAGAGGGGACACAGGGACAAGGGGTCACAACTGGAAGCTGAAGACTCAGACGAGTCACAGGGACGTTAGGAAGTATTTCTTCAGTCATAGAGTTGTCAGCAAGTGGAATAACCTAGCAAGTGAAGTAGTGGAGGCAGGAACCATACATAGTTTTAAGAAGAGGTATGACAAAGCTCAGGAAGCAGAGAGAGAGAGGATCCAGTAGCGATCAGTGAAGAGGCGGGGCCAGGAGCTGAGTCTCGACCCCTGCAACCACAATTAGGTGAGTACAATTAGGTGAGTACACACACACACACACACACACACACACACACACACACACACACACACACACACACACACACACACACACACGCAAACACACACATGCACGCACACACACGATGGCCAGTGTGTTAAAACAAAATAAATAGCGAAAAATATTCAATAAAAAAAGCAGAGGTGTAAAAAAAACTGACTAGACATGTCTGGTAATCCTCAAAAAATAGAACTAAAAACAGAGAATGCTTTATTAAAGTTTATTTAAACCTATCTTGCATTTGCAGCAATATTTATAAAGAAGTATGAAGAAATGTGAAATATTAGTGCTAGAACATCTCTGGGAACAAGAGTTATGTTAGGTGACAAAAATACTTAACACATTCATGGGAAACATTAAATCTGCATCAATAATGATTATAGAGAAGTGCCTAAGGAATGGGAGGCAATCAGGTTTTATCCAAGGAAGGAGGGGGTAACTCTAATTCCTTGACTCAAGAGCCCTTCACCAATGCCAAGGCACCCCCCTTCGAAAGCGTAGGAAATAAAAATGGACAATGGAAACTCACCAGTGACGGAATAGGGTTGGCCATATTTTGAATCCTTTTTGGATTTACAGCTTTTGCCCTTTTCAGTCTCTTCTCCTTCCACATACTCAATCTCCCGATCCATTAACATTCTCTTTTTCACTATCTTAGGTTTTATTTTTTTTTTTTCTTCCTCTTTTAGGCTTGATCACTACTTTGTCATCACCCTCTGAAAGATCTGGTATATCTCTAAGTGATGATGTGTCTGCCATAGCAAGAGCTTTCTTTCTAACATACTTTCTCTTCGTTACAGTTTTAACAACACTACCATCTGTTTCAGAATCTTGAAGTGTTTCTTGATTCTTTTTTGGTTCAGTTTTTTTTTGTCTTTTCTTCTTAGGTTCCTCTTTAATCTTTGTGGTTTTTCCTTTGGTTGACCTTTTTTTCTTACATATTTCATCTTCCTCAAACTCATCAGGATCTTCTTCAAATTCCTTTGGAGGTTTGTACTCTGTTGAAGAATCTAAATCCAAGTCAATATCATCATCATCAAGGACATATTCACTGCTCAGGATATGAGGCTGCTTTCTCTTTCTCTTTCCTCGTGTCTTCTTAGTTTCTTCAACAGGTGTCTCTTCGACATTTTCTTTCTCAGCACTCGTTTCTGGAGTGTTTTCCTGTGAAGCTATACTTATGATGTCAGAGAGGAGTTTTACATCGACGTTCTTTGGAGTTGGTTGCTGTTGTTTGACTTTTTTTGGAGTCAGTTGCTTTCGCTTGCTTACAGGTTTAACTGGAGAGCTAGATGCCCCCTTTTCTTCTTTTTCCTGATTTACATTTTCATTGCATACAGCAACCTTACTGCGATGTTGTTTGCGTTTACGGCCTATGGCCGATTTTTTTCGTCTTCCTGGCATAAGAATAAGAATAAGAATAAGATTTCGTTCGGATTTTTAACCCCGGGGGGTTAGCCACCCAGGATAACCCAAGAAAGTCAGTGCGTCATCGAGGACTGTCTAACTTATTTCCATTGGGGTCCTTAATCTTGTCCCCCAGGATGCGACCCACACCAGTCGACTAACACCCAGGTACCTATTTGCTGCTAGGTGAACAGGACAACAGGTGTAAGGAAACGTGTCGAAATGTTTCCACCCGCCGGGAATCAAATCCGGGCCCTCTGTGTGTGAAGCGGGAGCTTTAGCCACCAGGCCACCGGGCCGGACTTAAGACTAACACTGTCTTGTATCCATGTTTCGTTTTCTTTCTCTTCTGAAGCTGAGAGGGTTTCACTTGAATGGCTTTCTCTAGCTGCAGTAGTTATTACATTTATCATAAGGCATAGTATCTGAAAACAAAAAAGTAAATCAAATTAAGCTGTCATAACAATAATCATGCTTCAGAGTAATCATGATTGAAACAATTCCCCTATTCAACACAAGATTAATTTATTATCCATACAACTCAAAAATGTACAATAAACTATATTAAACACTGGCATGAAAGGTCTGTATGATAAAGGTATAAATTACAAAGGAATATATCACAAAGGTAATTATCGTAACTGTATAAAAAAAAATGTAGGTGACAACCTGCAGGTAAGCATTTCTGCACTTTCGTTTAAGGCTTTGTTCTCTGTTCACATCTTCTTTAGAAGCAAGCAAGTTCTTCAGTCTAGAAAATATAGAGAGATCATTTACTGCTTTCACACTGTAAAACAAATAAATATAACCATTTAGTCACACAGATACAGATAGATTTTCAAAATAAAAACTTAACGAGATACACTAGAAAATTCAAGATTATTATTTCAATATATCTATATTTATGGTGAAGTCCTAATTCTGTAGAGGTCATATGTTTCTGGAATGGAAGATAATCAAAGTTTGACCCAAGGAAGGAGTGGGCAGATCCAACACCTTTGATTATAAACCCTTTATTAGAATCAGGGCAACCCCCTGAATGGAAGACAATTAGTTAAAACCAATGAAAAGTAAGCTTTCTATCAACACAACTAGAAAACACTGTCACCATCTGAGTTCCAAGACAATTGAACCTCACACCAGTAAACAGAAGATAGGATGTATTGCTGGAACAAAATTATTTAAGAAGATACTTGACAGGTCCATGTGGCAGTCCCAAATCAGCCACATTTAATGGCAATAGAAACTTGCAGACTACAAACAAATCAGCTCTGGCTGATCATACCCAAGGCTAAAGCTATGGGTAGGATCAGCCATACCCAGAACTAAAGCATATTTTGGTAATACATTGTGTGTTAATTTACTAAACCAAGAGTTCCACAATGCAAAGAAACCGTCCTTACAAAATTGCATGTAAATTGTGTCCAGACTACCTATTAACCCGTAAACGGTCCAAACGTACATATACGTTTTTTCAACATTTTAAAGTATGTAAAAAAAAGTAGACCTTCTTTTTGTTTTTTTACATTTGAAAATGTGTAAAAAAACTTTGATCTACTTTTTTTTTGTTATATTTGAAAATATGTAAAAAAAAACGTAGATCTACTTCTGTAGCATCACACATGTGAACGTAGATCTGCTTGGACCGTTTACGGGTTAAGTATACAGTAGCAGATTATAATCATTATATTCAGAAAAAAGCATTAAGCAAATAAGGGTCATATACTGAAGCTTCAAACAGTAAAGGTTAAAATAGGTGGCAGAGTTAGTGGAGGTGCTGAGAAAACATCGGCATGGGAGGGGTGTTACAGCAAAGTGGAGGCACAGTCGGCATTAAGAACCATCAAGAAAGAACGTTGTTTTATAAGAGCAGCAGTAGCAGCACTGGTGGCAGGGTTAGCAATGGCAGTATCAGTGTTAGGAATAGAGGTATTAGTTAGAAATGGTTGCATCAGCATTAGCAACGGTGGTATCAGTGTCAGCAGGAGCAGCATTAGCAACACCAACATCACTGGCAGTAATTTAAAATTTTAAATACGTGTATGCACCTTTACGAGGTGCTAAACTTGTTGGGCATTCAGTGTAAGGAGTGTTGGAGGCTCGATCCTCTGACTTCTAATGACATGACTGACATCATTAGAAGTCAGGCAGGCTGTAGCTGGAAAAAATACCAGTAGCAATAGATGTAACACAGGAAAACTCAGCAGCATCAGTGGAAACAGAGGGCATTTCAACAACACTGGCATCAGCAAAATTTGCTTTGGCAGCAAGGACAGTATCAGAGGCAGCAAAAGACTAGAGCCAATGGTCACAATTCATGCTAATACAGCCTCTCCTCACATAGTGACGTACTCGTTTACTGACGACTTGGACTTATAATGGGCTCTCTGTTCAGTATGCATACCTAAATAATGTATACTAGAGCTGATTTCCTCTATTCTGTTTATTACAATATATGTACAGTAAACTACTGCATAAACATTTAAAAATATACCAGAAATGTTGTAGTGTAAATGGTGCAAAGGTGACATTAAAATAATATCAAAGATGGTTGACACAAACCCACTATCATTACAGTTTGCTCTTCACTTAGCAACGAATTTATTTACTGACGTGGTCTTAGGAACAGAACTCCATCGTTAAGTGATGAGAGGATGTATATATATGTAATGTACAGCAGTAAGGAGTGGTTTGTAATTTTACTATTTTGTAAGTTTTACTTTACTGTATCACCCATAATATAGAATTATTATAGTAAACATAAAGGTTTCACTATGTGACTAAATAAATTAGAAAATGTAATAAAAATAAATTTCTGTTGGGTAAGATTAGGTTAGGTTAGGTTAGGTTAGGTTAGGTTAGGTTAGGTTAGGTTAGGTTAGGTTAGGTTAGGTTAGGTTAGGTTAGGTTAGGTTAGGTTAGGTTAGGTTAGGCTAGGTTAAGCTAGGCTAGGCTAGGCTAGGCTAGGCTAGGCTAGGCTAGGCTAGGCTAGGCTAGGCTAGGCTAGGCTAGGCTAGGCTAGGCTAGGCTAGGCTAGGCTAGGCTAGGCTAGGCTAGGCTAGGCTAGGCTAGGCTAGGCTAGGCTAGGCTAGGCTAGGCTAGGCTAGGCTAGGCTAGGCTAGGTTAGGCTAGGCTAATTACATTTGGTTATGTTACATTGCACTGATGCCTATTAATAAAACTTAGCAAAACAAAACCTACCACAACACCAATAAATATAATAATGCATAGAGGCAATAAAAACTATTGAAAGGAAAGCAAAAAACCAGGGACTCTCCAGGGGGACTGTAGAATACACAGGCAAATAATTACCTCTTACCATAACTCACATCAAACTCACAGGTCTGACTGTAATAGCCATGCTGAAATGTTATGATTAGGATGATGGGTCAGGCTTTGATGTTCTATCCAAATTTCAAATATCTCTTGTCATCACTGTACTGAATGCTTATAATAGTGCTTAATGGAATTTATGTAAAAGTGTAAAATTCACTGACACAACAAACATATATTTGTAAACCTGTATATTCAACTAAAGTTTTATGCATATCTCAGCTGATGCATTAGTATGAATCTTCCTCAAAGATACAACAATCAAAATCTGCTACTAACCCATTTCAAATATATACCATAAATCTTAACAAATCACTTAAATCCTCTTGAGAAATCACAGAGATATTCCAGGTTAAGGCAAGTAAGTTAATTCAGGTGCAGGTACACATAAATAGTTACATAAATTATCATACATAGCAGCACATGTGTAATTAACTAGGATAACTCAAAAAAGTCAGTGATTCATTTCCACTGGGGTCTGTGAGGCAACACAAAATGTCACCTTAGTGTATCTATCATGACTAAATGCAATGTTGTAATTTTTAAACCCTAAGGTCAATTTACTTATGTATATTATAATACTTCCGTACATGGCTTAACATAATTGAATTCTTAATTAAGAAACATTATCATTCACTTTAGTTACATTAATCAACCTTCCTGCCTGATGCAACAATTAATATATTCATGGGGAAGCTCTAAACTCATACGGTATTACACAGCACTTAGGGAATGTGAAATAATTAGATACGATCAAATCAAGGGGGAAAGTAACTCCAATTCCTTGGATTAAGAGCTCTTAAAGTGTATCAGAGCATCCCCCTTAAGGCAGCAAAAGAGGTGCTACCAGGCTTTTTTAATCTAATTATCAATTACTGACAGGCTCAAAACTGCAATAATTTACAAAAATAAAAGCCAATAGCGTCCCCGAACTTTAAAATTGAAGCTAGAAGAGAGGAGCATCACTCACACTTAACACTCAATACTCGTACAAACTTAAATTACAGTGACAGACTACAACTTCAAAAATAAATGGCACTCCTGGGGGTAATTTACCGTCAAAATGGTGAGGAGACGCGAGAGAGTTTCCCAGTTATAGTAATATAATAGAGAGGGTGATGGTGGCCACATACAAAATAGTTACTCCAGAGATGTTGTTGTGGCTGCCCAGTCAACTTCCTCTCCTCACCTCATATATAATTATCCTTCACTCTTTTCTATGTCTTAATTTTTATTACGGTTGATATTCAATTATGTCATCTAAATCGGCTGGCTGTAACGTGAATCTCCATTATATTAAGAATTTATAAGTGAGACGTTGAGTCGCATGAAGATCTAAGATGCAACGTTTCTTGTCGAGTCGGGAAATGGAAATATATTCCCAGTTGTAATTTACAGGAATTTTTATGGACGCATATCTTCAAATAATTTCGTTTAGTGAGCACTGATTTACATGGGCTTAATAATAATTTGTTGAAATTTATGTATATAATTGTATATAATACTCAGCGAGGACCCTAATGGAAATACTTTGACTTTTTTTTAGGTTATCATAGGTAATTTACTCTATGTATGATAAATGTACTTATCAAAAAAAATCAAATTTTTCATTTCTTTGCAAAGTTTACAATGTGTGGTTTACATGTTACAAAATATTAAGTACAAAAAAAGCTACTAGCATGCCTAGGCATTTCGGGCAGACTAATATTAATTCTTACTGATTATATTCCATAAACACAAGTTATGTAGTGGTACATTTTAATATTCATTATTTCATATTATTACAAAAGTTAGGCAACCAAAAATGTACCTGTACCTACATAAACTTACTTAGGTTGTATTTATGTATATGACACGTCAGGAAAAAATATTGTCAAAAATATAAGCTTTATCCAGGACAGCCTAAAGCATGAAGGAGGTTCACCTCTAGTGAAAATTATAGGTACACAGCCTACCCTGACTTTACCTATTGTAAATAACTTATAGCCACTTACAAGGTTAAATTTAATAATACCTTACTAAAACATAAGGTAATATAAATAATTGAAAACTGCGTACATGTAAGCTACACTGTAATATTTATGTGACTGGATATATGTCTGTATAAATAAATCATTATAATTGTAACCAGATATAAACATGTAAATAGTTCATTATCATTAGACAATAATTAATAATAATGATAATGATAATCTTCATTTCTACAGTACATGTACAAGGTATAGAGGCCTAGCTGATATAAGTGACACTACTATATATAACTTTGAGGCCCAGTACCTGGACCCATCATTAAGTTTATTTAGGTACAGGTACACATACACACAACAATAAATTATCAGACATAGTAACATATATGTAAATTACCTAGGATAACCTAAAGAAGTCAAAATGTAGTTCCTGGACCCATTATGTGTAATGTTGAGGTACAGTCCCTGGACCCATTATGTGTCTCTGTAGTGTTTGAGATACAGTTCTTGGCCCCCATTATGTGCCTCTGTAATGTTGAGATACACTTCCTAGATCAATTATGTGCCTCTGTAATGTTCACGTATATTCCCTGAACCCATTATGTGCCTCCGTAATCGTTTGACCACCACCCACAGAATGAGTGTAAGGAGCATTATAAAAGATGTTAAAAGCCTTAGATAAAAGGCTTCGAGGTGAAATATTTAGATTTCTCCCTCAGGATGTCAGAATATTCCACTTTTGCAACCCCATCTTTTATAAATGCAACGACAGGCATGTATAACAATGCAGTATGATACATAAAGTAGCTTTAAATTTAGACAGTAGTTCTAAGGGCACATGTAGGTGCTGTAGGTACTCACTAGTGCCACATTATGTAGATTTTAAATGTGAAAGCGTAAATATAAGTAATTATATAATTTTCCATCTTGAAATTCCACTTACATTAAAACAACATCCTGAGGTGTATGGCTCCTCCTTATATATAAAGGAAAAATAGCGAAAGTCCTAACAATCTATTAAAAAGATACGCGGTATCTGGATGTAAGGATATATAAAACAGGTCCTTCACACTGAATATAAGGATAAACAACAGTACCTCTAGTCCCTCCACAATCTATTAGCTCGACGGGAAGAAAATGCACATATAAAGTTTGATCCAACACCATGACTCAAATATTATTATATTCATGGGAAAGCGCTAAAACCGTGAGGCTCGTCAAGCGCCTGGGGAATGGGAGGAAATCACTCTCTATGCAAGGGAAGGAAGGGTAAATTCAGGCACTAAAAGGAGGAGGATGGTACTCATCAATGCAAAGATCCAAGGTGTCACATACTTGGCACAATGCATGCTGATGGTGCTTCCTTCGTCAGGAGCCCTTCAGGGGGTTCCTTGATGCTGATGAGGGGCTCTTGATCTGGGGAGCAGGGTCTGTGCTACAATTCCCTGAATTAAGCCTGAATACCTTCCACCCTCCCCCACAGGCGCTATATAATCCCTCCGAGTTTAGTGCTCCCCTATGATAATAATAAAAATAATCTTTGGTCAGGGCACTATCTCCTGACATCTTATAATACATGATGTTGAGTTTCCCTCAGCATCCAGATTCAAAGAGATTCATTCTCTATAAGGATAACAATGCTGAGTTTACAGAATTTAGTTGCTATTGTAGTTTTTACATGTAGTAAAATAATAATTACAGTGTACTAGAACACCTAACATGTTGAGCATTTCGGGCAGACTTAAATTAAATCTTAAGTTTAAAATATTACAAAATTATGAGGTAAGTTGGTATTATGGTTGGCTAAACATTGACTAAATACTAGTTTGTGAGTTTAGCAATGTGAATACTTTGTTTTGTTTTTATATAAATGGTTTAGGAGCTAAGTTGATGAATGAGACACTTGTACAACATTTGGTATCTTTATTGTGAAACGTTCGCCAGCCAGTATTGCAGGAAATATAAACACGTTTCGCCAGCCAGTGGCTTCCTCAGGTCAATCACAAAGAACCTTGGTGGAAAGATGAGACTTTGGGGAAATCAGTCCTCAGCCTGGAGTCAATGTTTCATTTAGTCCCATCAATATTGCGAGTTAGTACAGCATATGGTTGACTCACGTAGGTTTGTCAGGAAACAGGACGAAGTGTTTTCTGACGAGGGTCTCTAGTCATGGGGATGTGCAGCTGGAGCTTTCGGTCATCTGACAGGAGGCCTTCCGCTGGCTTACCAGTTCCTCCACCTTCAAATATTAAATTATACAGCATATGCTCAGAAGGGAAAAACTATATTGCAGATGGGAGAGGTGAATCCAGTTGGAGCTGGCGTGTTCTATTCCACTAGGTTTTAGTTTAATATGTATACTATGCACCCCATACCCATCCTGTGGGCGGAAGTGAAAAGATTACAGAAGTACATAATTGGTCCAGGGACTGGACTCCAAAGTTTTGATAGCTAAGCAAGTTACAGAGAGTAATGAATTCACAATTACCAAGTTAAATGAACTCACAATTTACAAAGTAATGAACTCCTGGTAGGTCTGGTCACAATCATGACAAGTTACAAAGGTCATGCCTATAGGTTAGGCATGACCTGGTATATTAAGATCTTGATACAGGGATTTCTTCAATGCTAAAAGCGTCATGTCCAACGTCTTATAATAACATTGTCTTGATCTCAACACTGTTTTGATCTATGATTGTTCTGACCTATAGTAAGATTATTCAGGTATAGAATTTGTGTACTAAACAATTGAAGTTAAATCAATTTTACAAAATTGTTCACAGTGTACAGAATATCTTGCTGCCAATTTTGTCAAGATTGGGAACCAAAGCAATCATAGTACTAGGGAAAGAGGACACAACTTTGTAGTAGCCACAGTCAGTGGCCAGGCTTCAAACACCTTTTATTGTACAGCAATTGGGAATGGAACAGACTGCCTGCACATGTCAAAGCCAGTCATAGCATCAACCAGTTCAAGAAGAGAAGCAAAGTTGCTTAATGAATGTAGAGACAGAAAGGAGAAGAATGATTTATTTTTAACTAACACGTGTAAATATAAATAACTCATTTACCTTATTCTCGTATATCTCTTTTAGAGCATAGTAATATCGCCTTTACAATTACAATAATAAGATATCTCCTTTGTGGTATAATAATAAAAAGGTATTAAAAGGTCTGAACCCAATGGAAATGAAGTCACGCTGACTTTTGGGTTATCCTAGGTTCTCTACACATATGCTGCTATGTATGGTATAATCTATGTAACTGTATTTGTGTATACCTGAATAAACTTATTTACACATAAATAGTAACATAAATTATCATACATAGCACATGTGAAGATTTACTCTTTGATCTCAGCATTTCTTACATTTCAGCCAGGTTGATCAGGCTGATCAACATGGGCCTAGTCACAGACCGGACCGCAGGGCGCTGACCCCGAAACCCTCTCCAGTTATTCAACACTCGTGATTCCAACACTTGATTCCAGCACTTTCCTGATTCAACACTTAATTCCAACATGATTCCAACACCCTGTCTTGAGGATTCAACACTTGATTCCAACACCCACTGTCTTGATTAGTAAGTTAATTCAGTATACACAAATACAATTACAGATTATCATATAGCAGCATATGTGAGAACAGGATAACACCAAAAAGTCAGACAGGGTGACTTATTTCACTGGGGTCCTGTTTGGATTCCAGCACCCTCTGTCTTGATCCCAACACTGTGAGAAGTCATAACAATGTCTTGGCCCCAGCACTGTGGTCCTAACCGTGTGTTGATCAGCACTAATGATCTAACAATGTGTTGATCCCAACACTATTGATCCTAACAATGTCTTGATCCAACATATTGATCCTAACATCTTGATCCCAACACCATTGATCCTAACAATGTCTTGATCCAACACTATTGATCCTAACAGTATGTAAAGCCCCAGCACTAGTGATCCTAATAAATATGTGGCCCCAACACTATTAGTCCTAACATTAATAAATCCCCCTTTTCTTCAGTCCTAACTGATATCTTGATCCCAACACTATTGATCCTAACGATGTGCTTGGCCCCAGCACTAGTAGTCCTAACAATGTCTTGATCCCAGCACTATTAGTCCTAACGATATGTTGACCCCAACACTAACCCAGTCTAACTGTGTCTTGGCCCCAACACTGTGATCCTAACAATGTCTTGGCACCAACACTGTGATCCTAACAATGTACCACCAACACTATTGATCCTAACAATGTCTTGATCCCAACATAGCCCAGTCCTAACAATGTCTTGATCCGCCTGTTGATCTAATGTCTTGACCCCAACACTGTGATCCCTAGCAATGTCTTGATCCCAACACTATTAATCCTAACAATGTCTTGACCAACACTGTGATCCTAACAATGTCTTGACCCAACACTTCTATTGATCCTAACAATGTCTTGGCCCCAACACTGTGATCCTAGCAATGTCTTAAAGCCAACACTATTGATCTAACAATGTCTTGGCCCCAACATATTGATCCTAACAGTAGCTTGAGCCCCAGCCAGTCTAACAATGTCTTGACCCACAGCTTTTCTTTTGATCCTAACTGTCTTGGCCCAACACTATGTGATCCTAACAATGTCTTGACCAGCTTTCTTGATCTAACACAATGTCTTGATCCCAGCACTATTGGTCCTAACAGTGTCTTGATCCCAACACTGTGATCCTAACAATGTGTTATTTAACACTGTTAGTCCTAACAGTATCTTGATCCCAACACTATTGATCTAACAATGTCTTGGCCCCACAACACTATTGATCCTAACAATGTCTTGGCCCCAACACTATTGATCTAATGATATGTCTTGATCCCAGCACTATTGATCCTAACAATGTCTTGTTTAACACTAATGATCCTAACAATGTCTTGACCCACAACACTATTGATCCTAACAATGTCTTGATCCCAACACTGTGATCCTAACAATGTCTTGATCCCAACATATGATCCTAACAGTATGCAGTCAACACTATTGATCCTATATGTCTTAGTCAACACCAATGATCCTAACAATGTCTTAGAGCCCCAACACTATTGATCCTAACAATGTCTTATTTAACACTATTGATCCTAAGAATGTCTTGGCCCCAGCACTATTGATCTGTCTTGACCCCAGCACTGTGATCTAAGAATGTCTTGGCCCCTTTTCATTGATCCCTAACAATGTCTTGACCCCAACACTATTGATCCTAACAATGTCTTGGCCCCAACACTGTAGTCCTAACAATGTCTTATTCCCCAACACTATTGATCCTAACTTTGTCTTGGCCCCAACACTATTCAGAAGTCCTAACAATGTCTTGACCCCAACACTATTGATCCTAACAATGTCTTGACCCCAACACTAGTGAGAGTCCTAACAATGTCTTGGCAGCCCCAACACTGTGATCCTAACAATGTCTTGGCCCCAACACTATTGATCCTAACAATGTCTTGGCCCCAACACAGGCCAGCCCAACAATATCCATAGCCAGGCGGGCCCCCCCGGGCATATTTCAGTACCAGTTCCCCTCAGAGAAATTTCCCCGATGCTGGTGAAGGGTTCTTGATCTGAAGACCTGGAGCTGTCCTCCTTCCCCGGATCAAACCTGCCTCTCAACTCCCCAGGTAGCCCTCAAAGGTTTAGATGACTCAGTGAGGCTGGACGAAGCTCGTACGTGGAGCTGCTAACGGCATTTCCTCCTCTCTTCTTGAAGAAAATAAAGGAAGAGTTGATGTGAGGAGAAAGCAAAGAAATATTTAAGTTAGAAGAGTCTTGGAAGGTGAAGAAGTGTATCGTGGACTTGGCTGACAATGTAGATATAATGAAGAAAAGGCCACTCTGCTGACAGGTCTTCCTCCGGGTTAGAGTTTTTTAATATGTATTTTTTGGACACATTTTGTAGCATTTACAATAATTTTTATTATTATTATAACTTTCATTGGTGATGCATTAGTGAGGTTTTTAAATATAGTTAACAAGTTGGTGTGATTTATTTCATTAACGACCCGTTGTTTCCAGATTTTCTGAATTATAAGACAAGTCGTGATTTTTAGAAATTATCAGTTTTACTTATAGACATTTTTTAGTGTATATAACTAAATGCATTTAAGTAAATCCATTCAGTTATAAAATAAAAAATAGTGATTTGTTTCTGGCAGCTGGCCACAGCTGTCATGAGCCAGTCTTGCTTAAATCTTTATTTAGTACATCAGTAAGTAGTTTTATGTATATATAAATACACTTTGTATTTCTACCTGGATAATTATAAATTACATATAGATAATACCAGTGATCTCATCGATGTTACCTAAGTCACCGATTAGTCAATGAATGAAAATCCTCTGATATTTTCTTACTGACGAGTTCTTCCATATATAAATTAAGTTACATTATCGATAACCTCTAACTTAATCTAATTTTAAGCCTAAATTGTATTGTTGGATAAGACTTGGTTATTTAATTAAGTCACGAATCTGCCGCCTGGATAACTCACTGACGATGGTAATTTGAAAGAATGAATTGACTTCCTTCATGCCTATAGAGATAGAATAAGATATACAGTGTTTAGTTCTTTATTTTTTTATAATAATAATAATGTAGAGATACAGCAGTCACAGTTTATGATCACTTAACCTAGAGGTAACCATAATGTTCCTAGACAGCATATCTTGAGTTAATTGGTATGATCCTATAGGTTGAGCATTTCCCTTAAGTTATTTAGGCACAGGTACACGTAAGTACAATTTTGTAATTATACATAATGTAAATTACTAGGATAATCCCCAAAAAGTCATCTAAGTTGCTCATTTGTCCACTGGGACCCTGAGTGTAATTTGTTGTGTTTCTCAGCAGGTTTTAAATCCATAGGGTTCCCATTTAATTTCTCATCAGTACACATATGCATGTCATTTTTATTGAAAATGAAAAATAATTTTATGCCCAAATAGCTACAGTAAAGCTCAAAAGTTACAAATGCAAACTTACCGTATGCCCTAACTCAGTGGTAGAGCATTGGGCTCTATAACTAAGATTTTCAGTATCACCTTGCTTGATTCTCAGAAGCAAGGTGATGCTCATAAAAACAATCTATTATCTAGCATGTAACCTAATCTACAATAATATTAATATTACCTAGCATAATTTAAGGTAACAACTTAGCCAATACATGTATAGATCTGTACATTGTACATTGAATCAGATTGCCTCTTTATATAGCCTGTAAAGCAAATGTTCTAATACTGCATTATAGTATGTTTATTGTCTTCGTATTAGTATTATGGTGCTGTTTAACAATGATTTAATACAACAGATGGACAAATTAATATCATGTCAAAGGAGCCCACCTCAATGCTTCAGAGGCAGTGTGAAATGCAAGAGCAGTTGAAACATCATACTGTACTGTACTGTACTATAGAATAGCTGCCATGGACTTTTCTGGTAAGGTATATAGTGTAGGTTGGATAAACAAATACTGTAAATGTGAATGTGTGTTTCCTAAGATTAGTTTCTGATCTGATGGCCTACAATCATCCTCCCCTGCTACCTTCATATATTCTTAGGCCCCTAATTGCCCTCACTATAAAGCAGAGGTGTACATATGCAAGAGTGATTTGTCACTTTGAGTGAGATAAAGGATAGGAGAGGAGAACAGGAGGGAGGATAAAGGATTGGGGGAAACAATGAGAGGGAGAGGGGAACAGAGAAAAGGAAGGAGTAGTCTTGTTGCTGTGTCATACAATGGGAGAAAGGTGGGAAGTAATTGAAGTGGAGTGAGAATGCAGAGAGGGAAGGGACATCGGGATGGTATAGAATGGGGCTGGGGAGGGGAAGAGGAGAGGACTTCTTTGAGTATCATTTATTTTTTTTTTTATTTCATTGTTATAAAATAAGCTAGTGGCATGGAATATTATGGCCCAGGCATGTGCCATCTCCGGTTATAACATAGGTATCTATTGGAAAGTAATTGGCAAGTTCGGAACACCCAAGTAGTGAATAATTTTCAGAAACATAACAATGTTTGGTTTAGGCCTTACTCTATATTAGTACTGTATATATAATCTTCATAATAGCAAACGTATTATTGTATAACCAAAGGGTGAACATTTTAGGAGACTAAAAGAACATTTTAAGAGTGTACATGTCTCATTGGTACAGTAAATATTGATGTTGTGGTGGAGCTCATGAGGTTACTATCAACCTAATACTGTACACCAGAAGAGAATTTATCCTCAATCAGTTTTTCAAGAAGAAAAAATTACAACATCCCATTACAGGTAAGATATTGTGTATAGTATAATTTTTTTTGTATCATTTTCAGTAGTTATTAATATAACCTTGATTATACTGGTATTTAGTCATGCTCAAGATTAGCAGTTAATAGTTCTTTGTCTTGTGTACCTTTTCTGTTATTTAGTTGTCCTGTAGGAGCAAGCTAACTTGTACCAAGACTGAAGAACAGTGTTAATATAAAGAGGATTTGAAAGGAATCATACTACATGCTCCCCGCTAGCCTCTTCCCTAATTTTGTATCCAATCTCTTAAAAATTACCACTCAAGATTGAGTATTATCTTCAGAGAGACAAAATAAGCCCCATATTCATCTTGATAATTAACATTAGGGTGGTAGAGGGACAGATCATACAATATACTTTCCTAAACTCTTGTATACTTTATATTTTCTGCACTTTGCATTTGCCATGAATATATTGATTTGTACTTTGTAGTGTACAATATATCTAACTTTCATTACATTGTCATACATTTGTTATACAGCGCAACAATGAACTGGGAGATAATTTTATGAGTCCTTGTTTAATGTAAATAAATATGTTTATCCAGTCACTGTAAGTCATTGATACATATATACAGGGTATCAATAATAAAAAATTAAGAATATATTTATAATAGAATTGGCTTCTTTCTTCGGATGTGTATTCACAGGGCTGCGATTCGTATATTGAGTGAATGTATAAGCTCAATTCGTCAGTTTTGGAGAAAGTGAAGTAGAAAGGTTATTTGTTGCAGTACTGTCAGCTGAGGAGTCCCAGTTGAAAGTTTGTATTTGAGAATTGTGCAGAAGCCGACTAAACCTCAGTGAGGATCAAATGCGTGCAATATATCATTTCTGTTCAGCTGTTGCATTTCTTTTTTGTACCCACCATATCAAATATAATTATAATGGCTATCATATGCTATACATTTGGATTAATTTTGCTCATATGTAGTACAGTGCTCTATTTTTTTTTTTTTTTCAACAGTCGAGTCGTCTCACCGGGCAGGGTGACCCAAAAAAGAAGAAAATCCCCAAAAAGAAAATATTTTCATCATCATTCAACACTTTCACCACACTCACATTATCCTGCTTTTGCAGAAGTACCCAGAATACAACAGTTTAGAAGCATATCGTATAAAGATACACAACATATCCTCCAAACTGCCAATATCCATTCCTCCTTTAAAGTGCAGGCATTGTACTTCCCATTTCCAGGACTCAGAATCCAGGCTAACATCATAATGCTCCGGTTTCCCTAGATTCCTTCACTAAATATTACCCTGCTCACACTCCAACAGATCGTCCAGGTCCCAAGTATCATTCGTCTCCATTCCTCCTATCTAACTGCAGCTCATGCTGCAGCAGCAGGAAGTCAAGCCCCTCGCCCTAAGGCCTCCAGCTACCCCCTCTTTCCAGCCCTTTAGAGGCGACCCTACCCCTCTTTCCTTCTATAGGTTATATACTTTCCATGTCATTCTACTTTGATCCATTCTCTCTAAATAGCCAAACCCTCAACAACCCCCTCTTCTGCCCTCTGACTAATGCTTTGTAACTCCACACCTTCTCTAATTTCCACCTCCCGAATTTTCTGCATAATATTTACACCACACATTGCCCTTGAACAGGACATCTCTCCACTGCCTCCAACCCCGTCTCTCGCTGCTGCATTTGCCACACCCAAGCTTCATCCATATAAAGTGTTGGATACTACTATACTTTCATACATTCCCTTCACTTTTGCCTCCATAGATAACGTTTTGACTCCACATATACCTCAACGCACCACTCACCTTTTCCTCATCATTCTATGATTAACCTCATCCTTCATAAATCCATCCGCCCGACACGTCAACTCCCAAGTATCAAAACATTACTTCTTCCATACTCCTCCTCCCACAATTTGATATCAATTTTCTTTATCTAAATCATTTTGATACCCTCATCACCTTACTCTTTTCTATGTTCACTTTCAACTTTCTACCTTCCCCCACACATTCTCAAACTCATCCACTAACCTTTGCAATTTTTCTTTAGAGTCTCCATAAGCACAGTATCATCAGCAAAAAATGCTTCTGTCAATTCCCATTTTAATTTGATTCCCCATAATTTTAATCTCCCTCTGGAACACCCTAGCATTTTACTTCTTTTTACAACCCCATCTATAAATATATTAAACAACCATGGTGACATTACATCCTGTCACAAGACCTACTTTTACAGGGAAGTATTCTCCCTCTCTTCTACACCCCTAACCTGAGCCTCACTATCCTCATAAAAGCTCTTTACAGCATTTAGTAACTTACCACACCTACCAATTACTCTATGTAGCATACATTAATTATAAACCTTTATGGATATATAAATAATTTCTAAATTTCATTGACAGAATTATTTCTGCAATGCACATGAGTTAAGTTATTTTTATATTTTGAAATATGTAATTTAAATAATAAAGGTAATTGTCATCCAGTTTCTCATGTCATTTCCATGAAACTATATTATTTCATATATTATATCTACTATTTTTATTTGCTCTTTCACAATCTTACATTGTTGATGTCTTAGTGCTGAAGGCGCTAGTGATCCAGGAAATTGGGCTATCCCTACATTGAATAAAGAATCTTTATTCTACATCCTTCCTTGGATCAAGCTTAATTATGGGTTACACCAATACTATGAGGTGGTGACCCTGCAGACTTAAACAACTATAGGCCAATATCAAACTTACCATTGCTATCAAAATCTTTCAGAAACTTCGTGCACGGGGGCATATTCATTTATAACTGCACAAACATACTCAACCCCTGCCAATTTTAGTTCGGAAAAATAAAGCACTAATGATGCAATCATAAAAATGCTGAATCTGCTTTACACAGCATTGGAAAATAAAGGAATATCCACTAGGAATTTTTATTGACCTAGAAAAGCTTTTGATATAGACCCGCGACATCCTACTCACAAACTTGACCATTCTGGTATAAGAGGCCATCGCGCTTGCTTATTTCAGATCTTACCATACTAATAGGTATCAGTATGTCACCATTAAAGACGCACAGCATCAACAACGCGGCCACTTGATACTGGAGTTCCGCAGGGAAGTGTCCTTAGTCCCTGTCTTCCTCATATACATCAATGATCTTCCAAAGTATCCCAACACCTGGAAACCCATTCTCTTTGCTGACGACACGACTTATGTCATCTCTCACCTAATCTTGCCACCCTCAACGCCATTGTTAGAGGAGCTGATCAAAATATCGGCTTGGATGACAGCCAACGTCTCAACTTAACACTGACAAAACCTACACTATATTTATTATGTTTGGTAGCAGAGCAGGAGATGCACAAATTAACGTGGGTAAGCTAACTCTAATTACCAGACATAATGAGGCAATTCTGAAGCCTATACCTTGACAACAACCTGAATTTGCACCCATATCCAACACATAACCAAAAAAGTATCCCGGAACAGTTGGGATCTCTCCAGGAATCACGATACTCGTGCACTTAAAATGCCCTTCTCACTATGCCACTCACTTATTTATCCATGCCTCACCTATGCTGTGGCAGGGATCAACTGCAGCAACACACCTAAAGTCAATAATAACCCAACAAAAGCTGCAGTAGATAATCACTAAATCCCATCCCCTGGCAACACCCCCACTATTCATAGATCTAAACTTACTCCTGTCAGTACATCACACTTACTACTGTGCAATCTACATCTACAGGGCCTTAAACTCCAATATCAACCTTGACCCGATAACTTGATGGTTGTGACAGAACCCACAGGCATAACACCAGACTTCAAACATCTCTCACGACATTCCCGTGTCCGACTAAACCTATACAAAAATTCAATGTATGTCAAGGCCTAAAATCTGGAACACCCTATGAGAACTCTAGAACTGCAGACACATTCATCACCTTCAAAACTACCATTTAGAAAACATCTTATCTCACAATTACACCCCGTCAACTAACTACCACGAATACCACCTGGTAGTTACACTTACATTCTCACCCATTTGACCATAAACAGAAATATTAATCTCAATCTTAAAATAATGAATCCTGTGATACTCCAATACTGGGGCTTATGTACTGTGCCAAAACAAAGAATTCACATTGCTAAACTCACAAACTAGTATTTAGTCAGCAGCCATAATGCCAACTTACCTCATAATTTGTAATATTTTAAAATTAAGAATTAAGAGAAACTAGGAGTCTGCCTGGGAAATGCCTGGCATGCTGGAGTGTTCTAGTATTTTATCTGTAATCATTATTTTTACTACCTGTAAACCACACAATAACCAAATTCTGTAATAGCATTTGTAATCCTTATAGAATAAACTTTGAATTTAATTGAATTGAATTGAATTCCTCAGGCTTAGTATGACCCTTATAAGTTTAGTGCTTTATCATATCTGAGCACCTTCACAGAGACAGTAATTATGTCATCTAATAATGTGTGGTGTGTGGTGTCAGATGTAAGCGTTTACTTTCTTTCTTTTTTAAGTCGTCCTACTCGGTGGGAGACTGCTGACATGTTTAAAAAAATATTTTCCCTCACCCCCCAACCAGTCATTATTCTTTTGCACATAATGAGGTTGTACCTCAAACATTATTGCCCACTTCATTTATCTAATAAGAACATTTACAGTGCATTATCATAATTGCCTTTCACAGACAACACTCATAAATGAAATATAGCAAATTTATGAAAATTTGTTACTTGTCTTCGACTCATATATCTAGTCAAAAGTTTGTGTTAAATTTTTAATAACCTGCAGGAAAGACCACTTGGTTATTTACGTGTGGAAGGCTTTGCGAGCTTTCTGCCTCAAACTGAGCATCAGTGACTCCTCTTGCAACCTCTTCCCCCTGTGCTCTTTACATGCAGTTCATGTCCATGTTCTGAACATGTACTGCCAGCTGTCATGAGTTCAGGAATCAGTACCCAGGTGAGAAGATGACACCTCTCAGTATTTAGTGCTACTGTGTTCTGCTCTATACAGTATGAGTATCAAGCATCGGGAAACACGCGTCTGCGATGCGAGTTTCAGTCTGCGTGATAACCTACTCAGGATTCAACAGCTGCTGAGTGTCCCAGTCCTGAGATCCATCACACTTAAAAAACCATGAGTTATCTGCGCCTCTAATATAGTTAGCTGGTGAGGTTATGCACAATACTGAATAAACTGTGGTAAATGATGCTGACAAGTTGTTTAAAAAGACATGTGAGCAAACAGTGAGACATTTGTAATAATGTTGGTAGAATTGCAGAGCAATATGTAAGTAAAAGGACATAAGTTCAACTAATGTGACATTTTATTGTGGCAACATTTAGCTCTCCAGGAGCTTTGTCCAAGCCCGATGGTATCGGCATGCAGCACAATTAACGTTGCCACAATAAATGTGCATTAGTCCTTTCACTACTAGGACATTTGTTAGAAGAAACACTTTTGGTCCCCGGGACTGACAGTTTCTAATAAGTATGTGTAGTGTTTCCTCATGTCTTTAAACACAATACTAAACTCAAAATTAATGGTAGTTTTATTATAAATATCTACTGGGTGTGCTTAAAATATTTGTGCAATATAGCATACTTTGACTGATAAATACAGTAATTAGTATTTACTTGTCATGTTTGGATGACCTGATTTCTGACATGCCAGTATGCTACAAATATTTGTGCTGTATAGCTCTTGTGGCTTAGTGGTTTGGAGAGGATATGTTGTGTATCTTTATCGTGTATGCTTCTAGCTGTTGTAATTCTGAGCACCTCTGCAAAACGGTGATAATGTGAGTGTGGTGAAAGTGTTGAATGATGATGAAAGCATTTTCTTTTTTGAGGATTTTCTTTCTTTTTTGGGTCACCCTGCCTGCCGGTGGGAGGCGGCGACTTGTTAAAAAATATTTGTATTAACCCTTGATCTTGTGTTAAGTGATAAAATAATTGTCGGGTATAGGTACTATACATGTATTTGAACCATTTTCTTCGTTTGTATGAACCATTATTCTTTGAGAGTGGAAATTTTCTGAAAAATAAATAAGCTATGTAATTTTACATACTGTGTTTATCTTTAAAGTGCCTTAAGCCCATGTACAGATTTGTTGTTCGGTCTTGTCACTTCTCTCACTCACCTTGCACTTCATCTGCCTCTTATTCTCACATGCCACCACTAAGACATGATCTGACATACTATACTCGATGGAGACCAATGGTTGAGTATAAATTACTGACATGATAGAAAAATAAAAGCAAATGCAATATAATGCAATCCTTTATTGACTACATATTGTACTCCACTAAAAACAAAGCACAACCAAAAGTCTGTCTATCAATCTTTTATCTGTCAATATGTAGTATGGCAAACTGTTATCACTGTGCAGCTCACATCATAACTCATATACTGCTTGATTCCTTTTTCTTAAAAAGTATGATCTATTAGTAAACCTCTTTCTATACATAATTTAAGTTAGATATTCCCTATGTTGTTTGCATCTGTCACTTCAGCTTAATCTACTCTGCACAGTCTATAATAGTCTCTCTCCAGAGCTTTTACATTTAGTTTCCCACAACACATTTTTTACTTAGTTCAATACTTAATAAACATTTGCACTTTACCCAAAGCCCCTACTTCATTCCTGCGTTTCAAGTGCATAAATACTTAACTATAACCTACTTCTTACATCATCTTATCTAATCCACATAATTCTTCTTAGTTGCCACTAACGCACCACTCCTTCTTTGCTTCAACTCTAGTTCTTTCCAGATACACCTGATTTAATCATTTGCTCCTGCTGGCTCTCAAATTGACAACACTATTTCTTGTCCTTAAGTTTCCCATGGGTAGAAGCTGAGAAGGAACAAGCGGAGGTGCCACGACCCACATTGTGCCTCTCAAAACGCAGAAACGAGGTTGTGCAGAATGCAACTGTATGTTGAAAGAGAGCAGCAAAAACAAGCTCAGCGAATAAGGTTATAATCATAGTTGTTATAACAACATAAAATGTATGCTCATCATCAGTAGAGGAAAATCCTGTTACTGTATTTTATGGCAGCCAAGATGCTATGGTGTCAGAAGGATGCCTCCCAATTCTGATTTGCTAAATTTTGGAAAAAGATAAGTAGTACTTGGCCTCTAAGGCTGGTAAATTTTGAGACTTATTTTTAGAAAAAATGCATCTTCGATGCTGTAACATAGTATAGCTCTAAGTCATCATGACTAAAAGTCATTATATAATGAATAAGATACAATGCATAGTATATTGAATAATACATAGTATAATGTAGGTATGAATCCTTTTGGAGACAGTGTGTAATGTATATGATCCTTTTATATAAATGGTGCTCTCTTGTAAAGTCTTCCCTGACTTGTATTTAATGATTGATAACAATTCAGTGGGACTGAATTTGAGAATACTTATTTATGTGTGTATACTTTATTTATTTATTCCAAAACAGTATTCTAATTATTTCATAAAACCAATAAATATTTCTGTAATTGATTTTGTATTTTTGCAAGATGACTTTTGTTTACTGTAAATATAAAAAAAGGACAAACTTGCTAAATGAGCTTTATAAATATTAGTTTTATTGTGGATGAGAAAATATATAAACATTATGATTAGATAATATTTTGCTTTATTTTGATACTGCACTGTATACTGTACATTATTTATTTTACATCACAAGAAATTATTTCATGATGACTCGGTTCTTTAAAAAATCAAAGTTATATACTGTATAGTTTAATCAATATTAACTTAGATTTATTTTAATCAGAATTGTCTTAGAATAAACGTTTTATTACATATGTAATGTACCTGGTGAATAAGGAGAGCGAAAATTAAATATACAAATGCTGTTAGGGTGTTAAGTTGTAATGTCAATACTGTGGCATATATGTATGTATGTATTCCTATGTTCGCAATGTTGCAATTTGACCAGAGTGAACTTTCTCTTCATATTTCCACTTACAACTGGTACCATGGGAAGTGGAACAGAAGGAAGCTGGAACCATGGGGGAAGTGGAACAGAGAACTGGTATCATGGAAGTGGAGACAGAAGAACTGGTACTATGGGAAGTGGAACAGAAGAACTGGTACCATGGGGAAGTGGAACAGAAGGGCACTGGTACCATGTGTCATTCCTGTGTGGTTCATTCATCGTAGAAAATTGTATTTATTTAGTGTTAAGTAAAGACGGTAGATGTCCCAAAATGATGTATGGAGATGATGCAACACATGCTGTTATCAGCATTTTCCTGTTGCCCATAGAGCTGAATGATCCCAAATGGGTTTTCTTTCTTCTGCCTTGAGTATTTAGTCATTACTATTTTCCCCTCTGGTGCTCTTGTTCCTGCACCCTTTGTGAGCCCCTAAGCTTGCTTGCAGTGCTCTTCTTTCCTAGTCATGCTCCACTAATACTACCTCTACCACTACTTTACTTCTATCCTACTACCTCTTTTGTCCCGTCCTTTCTGCTGGCCTATATGTACCCCTTTCTCTCCTTTTTATTGAGTGTGACTTTGTAAATGGTCCAAGTTGGACCAAAAGCGTTATCATAAAGCTCCTCTCTCCTATGTGTGCAGGTTATTTGTGAACAGTGGTAAGTAGAAGCATCGGGGAAGGTCAGGTGACACCAGAGAGAGGTCAGATGATACCCTTACATTCTTTACTAATTCCATTGCCTCCTATTCCCCATTCTCTAAATGCTATGTGACCACTGTTCCTCAAGGAGGATTCTTAATACTAGTAAAGGAGCTTTTGATTTAAAGGTGGACCTGTGCTCTTTGCTTGGACCAAAAATCTGAATGCACCTCCCATTCCCTCCACGTACTGTATGACCCCTACAGATTTTACACTCCCCATGAATATAATACCATGACCACTATAGGTTTGGTGTTTCCCATGAATGCATGATAATTTTATATAAGCAGTGGCTCATTTATCAGTGACAGCACTTTCAGCTCACAACTGAAAGACCAGGTTCAATCTTAGACATGCGCAATGTGTTCAGGTATCTTTATTCCTGTTGTGTCTGTTCCTTTGTAATAAATTAACTGTTGAGGATGCATCCTAAGGCGTAGTAGGTATACCTTAAGAGGACTGAGCTTTGAAATGAGGTGAGGTAGGATAGTAGCTCTTTGTAAACTCAGTTTTTGTAAAAGAATGTGTTTATCTTGGTGAACTTGTTGGTACATGGGTATAAGAAAGATAAAGTGAATTATAGGGTGTAGAGGGAAAACAGTGGGTGGTGCACTGAAGTCTGTGGAGACAGGAATTTTATCCATGACAAAAGGGAATGTAGTGAGGTATAATGGCACCCAACACTCTTACGTGGGTATGTGAAGCATGGATTGTGGATATTTACCCAACAAGGAGGAGGTTGGAAGCAGCACTGAGATGCCATCTGAGGCAGTAATGTAGAATTGTAAATCAATATCTGAAATTCATAGCTTGGAGATTAGGAGGTCCCAAGTTACTAAAAATATATCTAGAGGCTGTTGAGGTGGTTTGAGACATTTTAGAGAGGGTGGAGCAAAATGAGTTGACATGGAGGGTCCAACATAAATCTGTAGTGGAGAAGGTTGGGTAGGAGAGATACCTAGGAAGAGGGTTGGAGGAGGGTAAGGGAGGTTTTTTTGTGCAGGGGCTTAGACATCCAGCGAGCATGTGTGGATATTAGACAGGAGTAGATTCACGGCAAATGATTTTTGGGACCTGACAGACTGTTGGAGCCTTGAGCAGCGCGTTTTGTGTAGAGATTCAGGTAAGCCGGTTAACCAGACATGAGTCCTGGAGGTAGAATCTGATGCCTGCACTCTGGGAGGATAGGGGTATTTGCAGTTTGAACTGAGTATCTGTGCCCTCTGGCAGAGACAGTGATGGTAAAAATGTTTCTTCTTTTTTAGGTCACCCACCTGCATATATTGGTGGGGGACAGCTGGATTTGTTGATGTATAATGTTAATGTAGTATTTTACTAGTTAAATTATGCACCCATTCCCATCCTGGGGTAGTAAAGTGCTGCAATAATAATCTTTATTTCTCTAAGATGTACTGTACATGTACTATGCATGTACTAAAAACATAAAAGTTTGTATACAGACTTAAAGAAAACTGTTGGAGTATGAAATATTAGTGTGTATAATTTATGTAGGTTTCTCAGGAAAGCCCTAACTAACCTTTGCCCAAAGTCCTACATTTGATGTAGACTTTCTTTTGACATTTAACAGAAACTAACAGTACCAACTTTGATTTAATTTTCTTCTTGCCTCTCCCCTACCCCCACGGCCTGGTAGGCAACTCGTCTCACACACTTGAGTGTCTGTGGTTCAATCCTGGCGTTAGACGTGCATGTTTCCTTACACCTGCTGTCCCTGTTCCACTGTAGTAGGTACTGGGTGTTAGCAGTAGTGTGGTTGCATCCTGGGGACAAGACTGAAGGACCCCGGTAAATAAGACAAGACAGTCCTCTGAGGGATTCACTTTGACTTTCTTGGGTTATGCACTGGGTTAAAAATCGAGCAAAATCTTATCCTAACCCCTCACATTAATGCATCCATCCCTAATGCTGTATGTTGCCCAGGTTTTAGTGGCACAATATTCCCTGTGATCCAGAATTGAACCTGTCCACATTCTCTGGGTGCTATATAACCTCAATAGGTTTAGCAATTCCCCTTGATTAAAATCTGAATTCCAACTCCATGGACAGAGACCTTCAGAGGCATGAAAGAAGCCTCCTTGCAGAGACTTGCTTATGCAAAAGGCACATCCTTAGGGCCAGGAACTGAAGTACTGAAATGGTAAGTCATAGTTCTGCTCCTGCAAAGTGTCGGTGCATGATGCCAGTGAGGGGTCTTGATCTAGGATATGACCTGACTCCTTTGCACTGTGGGAGGTCAGGTTCAACTTTCAGGTACCACCCATTCTGTATGGCACTGTAGGATATTTTCTGGTTTGGCGCTTTGCCATAAATGTGGTTTTCTACTACTGCTATTATTACTGCTGTCACTAGTACTAATGCTACTGCATACAACTGCTAGCACCACTGCACTACTGCTACTAATACTACTTCTGCTACTGCTGCTGCTGCATTTGCTGCTGCTACTGCTGCACAGCTATGGCTACCACTGCTACTGCACAGCCCACCTGTGCTGCTGCTGCGCAGGCTGCTGCTGCTGCTGCTGCTGCTGCTGCTGCTGCTGCTGCTGCTGGCCTGCTGCTGCTCGGCCTGCTGCTGCTGGCTGCTGCTGCTGCTGCTGCTGCTGCTGCTGCTGCTGCTGTTCTGCTGGCTGCTGTTGCTGTGGCTGGTGCTGCACAGCTGCTGCACTGCTGGCTTCTGCTGCTGCTGGCGCACACTGCTGCTGCTGCTGGCTGCTGCTGCTGCTGCTGCTGTTGCTGCTGCTGGCTGCTGCTGCTGGCTGCTGCTGCTGGCTGCTGCTGCTGCTGCTGCTTCTGCTGCTGCTGGCCACTGCTGCTGCTGGCTGCTGCTGCTGCTGCTGCTGGCTGCCACTGCTGCTGCTGGCTGCTGCTGCTGCTGCTGCTGCTGGCTGCTGGCCTGCTGCTGCTGCTGGCCTGCTGCTGCTGCTGCTGGTTCTGCCTGCCTGGCTGCTGCTGCTGCTGCTGGCTTCTGCTGCTGCTGTTTGCTGCTGCTGCTGCTGGCTGCTGCTGGCCTGCTGCTGCTGCTGCTGCTGCTGCTTTGCTGCTGCTGCTGCTGCTGCTGCTCGCCTGGCTACTACTGCGCCTGCTGCTACTGCCTCTGCTACTGTGCTTCTGCTGCTGCTGCTGCTGCAGCTGCCACTGCTGCTGCCTCTGCCTGGCTGCCACTGCTGGCCTGCTGCTGCTGCTGCCTGCTGTACTCTTCACTGCTGGCCTGCTGCTGTTCCACTACTGCTCACTGGCCTGCTGCTGCTGGCCCACTGCTGCTGCGCCTGCTGCTGCTCGCCTGCTGCTCCTGCTGGCCTGCTGCTGCTGCTGCTGCTGGCTGCTGCTGGCCTGCTGCTGCTGCTTCTGCTGCTAGGCCTGCTGCTATTCTGCTACTGCGCCTGCTGCTGCTTCTGCTACTGCTGCACAAGCCTGCTGCTGCTGCTTCTGCTACTGCTGCCTGCTTCTGCTGCTGCACTACTTCTCTGCTGCTTCTGCCACTGCTGCTGCTGCTGCTACTGCTGCACTGCACTGCTTCTGCTGCCTTTCTTCTGCTGCTACTGCTCTTCTGCTACTGCTTCTGCTTCTGCTACTACTGCTGCTTCCTTCTGCTGTTCTGCTACTGCTGCTTCTGCACTGGCCTGCTGCTGCTGCTGCAAGCTGCTGCTGCTGCTGTGCTGCTGCTGCGCTTCTGCTGCTGCTGCTGCTTGCTGCTGCTGCTGCTTCTGCTGCTGCTGCTGTGCTGCTGCTGCTGCTGGCTCTGCTACTGCACAGCTGCCGCTGCTGCTGCTGCTGGCCCCTGCTGCTGCTTCTGCTGCTGCTGGCTGCTGCTGCTGCTGCTGCTGCTGGCTGCTGCTGCTGGCTGCTGCTGCTGGCTGCACTGCTGCTGCTGCTGGCTGCCACTGCTACTGTGCTGCTACTGGCTACCTGCTGCTTCTGCTGCTGCTGCTGGCCCACCTGCTGCTACTGCAGCCTGCTGCTACTAGTGCTGCTGCAGCTGCTGCTGCTGCTTCTGCTACTGCACTGCTTCTGCTGCTGCTGCTTCTGCTGCTGGCTGCTGCTGCTTCTGCTGCTGCTGCTTCTGCTGCTGCTGGCTGCTGCAGCTGCCTGCCACTGCTGCTGCTGTACTGCTGCTGGCCTGCTACTTCTGCTGCTGCTGCTTCTGCTACTGCCAGCTGCTGCTGCTAGCTGCTGCTGCTGCTGCTGCACCAAGCTGCTGCTGCTGTTGCAAGCTACCTGCTGCTACTGCTTCTACTGCTGCTGCTACTGCACTGCTTCCTGCTGCTGCTTCTGCTGCTTCTGCTACTACTTCTGCTGCTACTGCTTCACTACTGCTTCTGCTACTGCCACTGCTACTGGCCTGCTACTACTGCTACTGCTAGCTGCCACCTGCTACTGCTTCTACTGCTGCTGCAGCCTGCTGCTGCTGCTTCTGCTGCTGCTATTGCCTGCTACTACTTCTGCCTGGGTTTGCAGAGAGTTCGGGGATGGCGCCCCGCGGCCCGTCTGTGACCAGGCCTCTGGTGGATCCCAGCACCTGAATCAACCGGGCGCTGTTGCTGCTGGCTGCACGCAAACCAACGTACGGAAACCACAGCCCGGCTGATCAGGAACTGACTTTAGGTGCTTGTCAGTGCCAACGAAGACTGCCAGGGTCTGTTGGTAATCCCCCTTATGTGTGCTGGAGGCAGTTGGGCGTCTCGGGCTGACACTTATTGTATGGTCTCTTAACGATACTGGTAACACCCCTGCTTTTCATTGGGAGGATGGTGCATCGTCTGCCAAGTCTTGCTTTCGTAGTGAGTGATTTTTCGTGTGCAAGTTCTACTACTACTACTTCATACTACTACTACTACGCTACTACTGCTGGCCTGCTGCTGCTGCACCAGCTGCTGCTCTGCTGCTGCTGCTGGCTACTGCTGCTACTTCTGCTGCTGGCTGCCACTGCTGCTCGCTGCTGCTGCTGCGCTGCTGCTGCTGCTGCTTCTGCTGCTGCTGCTGTGCTGCTGCTTCTGCTGCTGCTGCTGCTACTGCTGCTTCTACTGCTGGCTGCTACTGCTGGCTACTGCTGCTCGCTTCTGCTGCACAGCTACTGCTGCTTCTGCTGCTGCACAAGCTGCACTGCTGCTGGCTGCTGCTGGCCTGCTGCTGCTGCTTCTACTGCTTCTGCTGCTGCTGCCAGCTACTGCTACTGCTTGCTACTGCTGCTGTGCTGCTGCTTCTGCTGCTGCTTTGCTACTGGCCTGCTGCTACTGCTTCTGCTGCTGCTTTTACAGCTACTGCTGCTACTGCTTTGGCTCTTGCTTTTACTGCTGCTTCTTCTGCTACTACTGCTTCTGCTGCTGCTTTTACTACTATAGCCTGCTACTGCTAGCTGCTGCTACTGCTACTGCTACTTTTGCTGCACAAGCCTGCTACTGCTTTTGCTGCTGTTAAGCTGCTGCTGCCTTTGCTGCTGCTGCTACTGCTGGCACACTACTGCTGGCTGCTGCTGCTGCTGCTGCTGCGGGCCTGCTGCTGGCTGCTGCTGCTCTGCTCTGTTTCTGCTGCTCCCAGTCCCTGCTGCCTGCTGGGGCCTGCTCCAAGCCCTGTTCCTGCTGCTGCTGCTTTGTGCTGCTCTGCTGCTTTTTCTGTCTGGCCTTTGCTGCTGGCCTGCTCTGCTTTCCCCTGCTGCTGCCTGCGCTGCTGCTGTTGCGGCGCTGCTGCTGGCCCTGCTCTGCTGCTTCTGCTTTTTTCCCTGCTATTTCTGCTGCTGCTTCTGCTGCTGCTGCTTACTGCTCTCCTGCGGGTTTCCGCTGCTCCTGGCTCTTGCTGCCTGCTGCTGCTTTTGCGCTGAAGCTCCTGCTGCTTTGCTGCTGCTGCTTGCTGCTGTGCTGCTGGCTGTGCTACTCTGTGCTGCTCTGCCTGCTGTTTTGGGCCTGCTGTTTTCCCCTCCCTGTTTTCCCCTGCTGCCCCCCGGGCCCTTGTTTTGGCCCCACTTTCTGCTGCTGTTTTGCTGTTTTTTTGTGTGCAAAATTCCCCCTTTGCTGCTCTGGCTTTTTGGGGGTTTGTTTACGGGGCTTAAGCCTGCTTGTACTGCTTCTGTGCTGTGCTGTTTTTCCAATCCTGGTCCCTGCTTTTTGTTTGCTGCTTTTTGCTGCTGCTGCTCAGGCTTCTCGGGCTTGCTGCCACTGCTCCGGCTGTGCTGCTGTGGGGCTCGTTTCCCCTGCTGCGCCCTGTTTGCTTCTGCTCTGGCCTGCTCCCTGCGCTGCTGCTTTTCTGCTGCTCTGCTTCTGCTCTCCTGCTCTCTTCTACCTTCTCTTTGCTCTCTGCTCTCTGCTGCTCCTGTCTCCCTTTTTCTCTCTCTTCCTTCTTCACCTTTTCTAACTTTCTCTTTTTCTCTCTTTTCCCTTCTCTACTCTTCTCTCTCTCTCCGGGGCCCCCAAACAAAAGGACTGGTCCGGGGCATTCCCCAAATTCAATTTAATAACAAAAACATAAAGTGGGACCAAGTAACCAAGTCCTAACCATATAAGCTGGGAAGATATACAAAACAACACAGACCCAAACTTATCCTGGAACAGATTAACTCGGTGGCACTCGATGTATGCACAAGGCTTATTCCTCTAAGAAAAGGAGGAGTAGATGTAAAATAGAAAGAGACAGGCGCTCCTTTACAGGCGACGGAAAGAATAAAAAGAGCGCTAAAGAGGTCAATATATCTGAAATGCCAGGAGACACTGGTAAAGGGGAGAAATAGCAAGCATCGAACTTAAGCTAAAAGAATCCTTTAGAGTCAGGAATCGGGGGAAAAGAACTAAAGCCATAATAAATCGAAAGAAACCCAAAGTATTTCTTCTCCTATGCCAAATCAAAACCCGAGAACAACGTCAGTATTGGGCCTACTTAAACAAGATGGGTCCTACACAGATGACACAAGGAAATGAGTGGCTACTCAAGTCCCAATATGACTCAGTTTTAGCAAGCCACTAACCAGACTGGGGTCGAAGATCAAAATAAATTTTTTTATGAGAGCCAAATTTGATTAACACAAGCCTATCCGATGTTATCCTGACCCAAATGACTTCGAACAGGCGATAAAATGACATGCCCATCACTCTGCCCCAGGGCCAGACTCATGGAACTCTGTGTTCATCAAAAACTGCAGAAGCCCTATCACGAGCCTTTTCCATCCTGGAGAGGGGGCATGGACACGGGGTCGTCACGTTCTAAAACAACAGACAGCCCCACTCCCCAAAGGGGGCAGTAAAAACAACAACAAAGAACTACAGACCAATAGCACTCATCCCATATATAAATCTTTGAAAGGTCCCAAAAAGCAAGATCACCAGCATCTAGAAACCCCTCAGTTACACACCCAGGGCAACATGGGTTTTGGGAAAAGATCGCTCCTGTCTGTCTCAACTATTGGACCACTCGACAAGGTCCTAAATGCACTGAAGACAAAAAGAATGCGGATGAATATATACAGACTTTGCAAAAGCCTTCGACAAGTGTGACCATGGCGTAATGCGCCGGGTTAAAAAAACAAAAAAGTGGTCGATGGATCATAATTTCCTCACTAACAGAACCAAAAGTAGTCGTCCAAATAAATCGAGGCGCTACGGTGGCTCTGTTCCACAAGGCAATCTCGCTCCCATCTTTTCCTCACCCCTTATATCCGCATAGAAAAAGGATGTCCCCCGACCGTGTCTTCCTTTGCAGTCCCCCAAATCTCATGACAGTGTTTTCCCATTGCAGACACTCAAAGCCCCAGGCAGCCCAAAATCTTTCGTGGGCTGCAAAAAACAATTAAAAGTTCAACGATGAAATTTCAATTACTCAATATGGTAAACGGGGAAATTAAATCGTCATCAGGTACCCCAAATTCTGGCCACAAAATGGGGCCCCAACGTCAAAGACCGGGGTATCATGTGGAGATCTCACCTTCAAGGACCATAACATTGTATCAACCCATCTGCTAGAAAAAAGACAGGATGGATAATGAGGCCTTCAAAACTAGGGAAGATGTGACCTCTTCAGGTCACTTGTTCTATCAAACGGAAAACCACACACAGCACCTTTCAAAGGGATAAATTGCCGCCAAAAATGCAGAGAACTTTCCGGGACCCTAACGGGGATAAAACACCTCAATTTTGGGAGTTGAGGGTTCCTAAACCTGTATTCCCTGGAACGGGGGGGGGAGATCAGTTATATAAACCCGGAAAATCCCAGAGGACTAGTACCGAACGCACAAAAACTCATTACGAAAGCAAAAAAACTTGGCAGACGATGCACCATCCCCAATAAGCAGGGGGGTCACTGCACTTAAAAGACCATACAATAATGTCAGGGGCCCGGCTGTTCAACTGCCTCCCAGCCCCATAAGGGGGTTACCCCAAGACCCCGGCAGTCTTCAAACTGGCACTGGACGGGACCTAAAGTCAGTTCCGGATCGCCGGGCTGTAGCTCGTATGTTGGTTTTGCAGCCAGCAGCCCGCCTGGTTGTCAGGCTTTATCCCCGGAGGCCTGGTCTCAGCCGGGGCGGGGCGCCCCCGGCTCTCCAGGGAAACTCAGGAAACCCCTTTTCTCTACTTCTACTACTACTCCCCTCTACTCTTCTCTACTACTCTTCTCCTACTTCTACGCATTTTAAGGGCACTTGTTTTCACAGAACTGCAATGCCTCAAATGACGTAGTAAATTTTGCAGAAGGTCGAGCCCAAAAACCTAGTCATTGGGGTGTCTACAAGCCTCCGGATGAAACATCCCCAATTCCGGGAACACTTTTTGCCACTGGGAAAATCTTCAGCTCCTGCCCCAAAATTTTCTCGGGTTTAACAAGGCCAATGGGGAATTGCAAAAAATTTGTTGCAGTAATAACACCAGGAGGCAGCTCTGAAAAAAACTCACACTCACAATTTTTTTAAATCTCTGCACAAAATTCAAATTTAAACCAAAATAAAAGACCTAAAATAGAATAAATAACCTCATCTTCACTAACAATATGATCATAAGAAATTCACCATATAAAACAAAACTCAATCACAAAAAAAAATTGGGGTTCGACGATGCATGGGGCCCCAGACCGACAAAAAGGACTAGTCACGAGGACATTCACCAAATTCAACCAATAAAAAAACATAAAGTGGGACCAAGTAAAAAAGTCCCAAACCCAAAAGCTGGGGAAAATATCTAAACACAGACCAAACTTATCCTAGAACAGATTAACTCGGTGGCACTCAATCCGGCTTATTCCTCTGGGGGGTAGATGTAAAATAAAAAGAGACGGGCGCTCCTTTACGGCGACGAAAGAAAAAAGAGCGGCTAAAGAGTCAATTTTCTGAAATGCGGGGGAGACACTGGTCAGAGAAATAAAAAGCATGAACTTAAGTAAAAGAATCCTTTGGGAGTCAGGAATCGCGGGAAAATAAAAGCCATAAATGAAATCGAAAAAAACCCCAAAGTATTTCTTCTCTTCCCTCAAAATCAGAACAACGTCGTTTTTCCCCTCTTCAAGATGGGCCCCACAGATGAAAACAAAGAAATGAGTCTACTCAAGTCCCAATATGACTCATTTTTACAAGCCGCTAACCAGACGAAGTCGAAGCCCAAAATTTTTTAGGGGAACCAAAAAATTTGCTAACACAAGCCTATCCGATGTTATCCTGACGAAAAATGACTTAACAGGCGAAAAATGCATCCCCATGCCTCTGCAGGGCCCTCAGGGAACTCTGTGCATCAAAGGGCAAGAACCCCTATCACGACCTTTTCCACCCCTATGGAGGGAGCATGGACACAGGTGTCCCTCAGTTACTAAAAAAAACAGACATAGCCCCACCCCAAAAAAAGGGGCAGTAAAGAAACCCAAAAGAACTCAGAAATAACTAACACCCCCCTATCAAAAAAATCTTTGAAATTCAGAAGCAAGATCACCCCATCTAAAAACCCCATCAGTTACAAAAACCCAGGGAAACAGGGGTTTTTAGAACGAGTCCTCCTGTCTTCTCAACTCTGGATCACTCGACAAGGGCCCTAAATGCACTAGAAGACAAAAGAATGCGATGAAATATATACAGACTTTGCAAACCAAAAAGTGTGACCATGGGAAAAAGCGCCTCGCCCCTAAAGGAATAACGGGAAAAAGCCCGGTCATGGATCTATAATTTCCTCACTAACAGAACACAGAGAGTGTCGTCAACAGAGTAAAGTCAAAGGCAGCTACGGTGAAAGCTCTGCCCCCAAAGGCCAATACAGCCCCCATCTTTTTCCCCTCACCCTCATATCCGACGAAAGGATTCACCCACAGCACCGTGTCCCTTTGCAATGACCAATCTGCATGACAGTGTTTTCCCATTGCGACACTAAAAGGGGCGGACATCAACCAAATCTTTCAGTGGGCTGCAGAAAACAATATGAAGTTCAACGATAGAAATTTAATTACTCAGATATGAAAACATGGGGAAATTAAATCTTCATCAGGTACAAAACAAATTCTGGCCACAAAAAAAGGCGAAACACCAACGTCAAAGGGCCTAGGGTGATTATGTCGGGGGATCTCACCTTCAAGGACCATAACATTGTATCAATCGCATCTGCTAAAAAAAGCAGGATGGATAATGAGAACCTTCAAAACTAGGAAGCCCGATGACCTCTTCGGTCACTTGTTCTATCTGGCGGGTTTGCTGCACTCTAACAGCACCTTTCAAGGCGGTGAAATTGCGACCTAGAAAATGTACAGAGAACTTTTGGGGTAACGGGATAAAAAACCTCAATTTCTGGGGGCCGGTTTCAAACCTGTATTCCCCGGAACCAGGAGGGAGATACATGATTTATACACCTGGTCCCGGGGACTAGCCAAACTTGCCCCGAAAATCCTCACAAGCAAAAACGGGAGACGATGCCCCTCCCCCAATGGCGGGGGGTACTGCCGTTAAAAACCATACAATAATTCAGGGGCCCCGGGCTGTTCAACTGCCTCCCCGCACACATAGGGGGTTACCAACGACCCTGGCGTCTTCAAACTGGCACTGGACAAGCAACTAAAATCAGTTCCCGATCAGCCCCGGGGTGTGGCTCGTACGTTGGTTTCGTGCAGCCAGCAGCAACAGCCTGGTTGATCAGGGGCTGATCCCCGGGGGCCCGGTGACCGGGCCCCGGGGCTGACCCCCCAAACTCTCCAGGTAAACTCCGGGGAAACTACTCTTCTACTACTACTTCTACTACTACTATTTCCCTACTACTCTACTCTTCTACTACTACTACTTCTACTACTTCTACTACTTTCTACTACTACTACTTCTACTACTCTTCTACTATTTACTTCTACTACTACTACTTTGATGAATGGTTTAAAAAAAACCGACGGTTTGAATATTGAACACTTATGCAGCATGGGGGAATCTTTATTCGGGGAAACGTTTCGCCACACGGTGGTTTCATCAGCCCAATAAAAGGGAAGGCGAAAGGGGGGGAGGGTGGGTAATCAGTCTACTACTTCTTTTAAAACCCCTTTTGTATTGGACTGATGAAGCCCTGGGGCAAAACTTTTCCCTAAAAAAAAATTCCCATATGCCATAAGTGTCCAAGTGTTCAGTGGTCAGTCGTCACGTGAGGTCACAGACCCTGAGCTGCTTTGGGGATTAGCGTGGACGGTTACAAAGCATGGCTTGCTTCTGCAGTGTTTTAAAATCTGAGGTTGGAGAGTTGAAGGAGGAGGTCTTGCTTCTCCAGGAGGAGATTAGGAGGCTGAAGGTCCACCTCAATGGGCCTGGGAGAGAGTGTGAGGTGGTTGGAGATGTGGGGAATGAGGCTTCTAGCAGTGGGGTGCAGTCTGTCTCTCACTGTGAGGAGGCTGTAGGTGGGGAGGTAGCAACGGCTACCAGCAGTGAGGTGCAGTCCAGCACCTGCTACAAGTGGCGAGTTGTTCACAGTAATGGGAGGCGCATCAGAGTAAGGAAAGTTAAGAGTGAAGATCTGAAGGTAGGAAATCGCTTCTCTGTTCTCCAGGATGAATGTACTTCAGTGGCCAGTGAAGGTAAGGGTACTACTGCCCCTGCTAATGAAGGTAAGCGCATTCTTGTGGTTGGTGACTCTCAGGTAAGATATGTTGACCGTGCTTTTTGTAATAGGAATAAGAAGATGAGAGATAGAGTGTGCTTCCCTGGAGCTGGTGTTGGGGACATTGTCAACAGGCTGGATAATATCATGTCAGGTAATGGGAACAAGCCCATTATCTGTCTCAGTGCTGGTGGAAATGATATTGGGAAGGGTAGGAGAGAAGAGCTGCTAGATAAGTACAGGTCAGCTATAGATTTCATTAAGTCTAAGGGAGGGATCCCAATCATATGTAGCATCTTGCCTAGAAGGGGAGTAGGAAATGAATGGTTGTCTAGGGCAATTGGTGTAAATTGCTGGCTAGACAGATACTGCAAGGAACTTGCAATCCCATTCATTGACAACTGGAACAACTTTTATGGCAAACATGATATGTATGCAAGGGATGGGGTACATCTCTCTGGGGCAGGGGTGGTAGCACTTGCAGACTCGATTGAGAAGGCCATTGGTGAAATGCCTATGATTTTAAACTGATGGAAGATAGAGGTATGGGTGTGTGTGGGAAACAAGCAGGTTGCAACACTAGGGTTGGAAACAGTAAATGTATAAAAGGCATTCAGCATGAAGTTATAAATAAAGACAATAGAACAGGTCAGCAAACAAAGGGGGACAGCAGAGGGCAGCAAGGGACTAGCTCCCTTAAGGTTTACTATACTAATAGCAGGAGTGTTAGAAATAAGATAGATGAGCTAAGATTAATTGCAAGTGCAGGAAACATAGATATTATTGCTATAACAGAGACCTGGCTCAATCTGAAAGATAGAGAGATGCCCTCTGAATGTCACATACAAGGCTATAAATTATTCCACACTGACAGGGTCAACAGGAAAGGTGGTGGAGTAGCGATGTATGTCAGAGACAATTTAAATTGTTGTGTTAGACAAGATATTAAATTAGAAGCGTCAGCCACTGAATCTGTTTGGTTACAGCTTCTCGAGGGCCGAGAAAAACTAATTTTGGGTGTGATTTACAGGGCCCCAAATCTTGATAGGGAGTGCAGTAAACTTCTATGGGACGAAATTCGTAAGGCATCTACATACGAAAATGTTGTGCTAATGGGAGATTTCAACTATAGACAGATTGACTGGAGCAATTTGACAGGAAATTTAGAGTCGGGTGACTTTCTTGATACGATCCAGGATTGCTTTTTAAAACAGTTTGTGACAGAGCCAACTAGGGGAAATAACCTCCTTGACTTGGTTCTTGCCAGTAGGGAAACACTAATTAATAATCTTGAGGTTAATGATGAGCTTGGGGAGAGTGATCACAAATCACTCAGTTTTAACATATCATGGAATTCCCCTAATAAATCGAATCTAGTCTCCGTCCCTGACTTTCGCTTGGCTGATTTCATAGGACTGAAAAATTACTTAGGTGGGCTGAACTGGAATGACCTGACTAAGGGTCAGGTAGGTGGTGATGGTTGCCGATATGATGCTTTCCAGGGCATAGTTCTAGCTGCTCAGTCAAATTATGTTCCAAATAGGGAAATCAGATCAAACAAAATTGATCCTAAATGGATGAACAATAGATTAAAATATCTGATTGGTCAAAAGAGAGGCATATATAGGCAAATCAAAAGAGGAGAGGGGCAATTAAGAAATCGATATATTCAGTTAAAGAGAGAAATAAAAAAGGGAATTAGAAAAGCAAAAAGAGATTATGAGGTTAAAGTTGCAAGAGAATCGAAGACTAACCCAAAAGGATTCTTTCAGGTATACAGAAGTAAGATCAGGGACAAGATAGGCCCACTCAAAAGTTCCTCGGGTCAGCTCACTGACAGTGATAAGGAAATGTGTAGAATTTTTAACACATACTTCCTCTCAGTTTTTACACAGGAGGATACCAGCGATATTCCAGTAATGATAAATTATGTAGAACAGGACGATAATAAACTGTGCACCATTAGGGTCACAAGTGACATGGTCCTTAGGCAAATAGATAAATTAAAACCTAACAAATCCCCAGGCCCTGATGAACTGTATGCAAGGGTTCTAAAGGAATGTAAAGAGGAGCTTAGCACACCTTTGGCTAATCTTTTCAACATATCACTACAAACTGGCATGGTGCCAGATAAGTGGAAAATGGCAAATGTGATACCTATTTTCAAAACAGGTGACAGGTCCTTAGCTTCGAACTATAGACCAATAAGCCTAACCTCCATAGTGGGAAAATTTATGGAATCAATAATTGCCGAGGCAGTTCGTAGCCACCTTGAAAAGCATAAATTAATCAACGAATCTCAACATGGTTTTACAAAGGGGCGTTCCTGCCTTACGAATTTATTAACTTTTTTCACTAAGGTATTTGAGGAGGTAGATCATGGTAATGAATATGATATTGTGTATATGGACTTCAGTAAGGCTTTTGACAGGGTCCCACATCAGAGACTATTGAGGAAAATTAAAGCACATGGAATAGGAGGAGAAATTTTTTCCTGGATAGAGGCATGGTTGACAAATAGGCAGCAGAGAGTTTGCATAAATGGGGAGAAATCAGAGTGGGGAAGCGTTACGAGCGGTGTTCCACAGGGGTCAGTGTTGGGCCCCCTGCTGTTCACAATCTACATAAACGACATAGATGAGGGCATAAAGAGCGACATCGGCAAGTTTGCCGATGACACCAAAATAGGCCGTCGAATTCATTCTGACGAGGACATTCGAGCACTCCAGGAAGATTTGAATAGACTGATGCAGTGGTCGGAGAAGTGGCAGATGCAGTTTAATATAGACAAATGCAAAGTTCTAAATGTTGGACAGGACAATAACCATGCCACATATAAACTAAATAATGTAGATCTTAATATTACGGATTGCGAAAAAGATTTAGGAGTTCTGGTTAGCAGTAATCTGAAACCAAGACAACAGTGCATAAGTGTTCGCAATAAAGCTAATAGAATCCTTGGCTTCATATCAAGAAGCATAAATAATAGGAGTCCTCAGGTTGTTCTTCAACTCTATACATCCTTGGTTAGGCCTCATTTAGATTATGCTGCACAGTTTTGGTCACCGTATTACAGAATGGATATAAATTCTCTGGAAAATGTACAAAGGAGGATGACAAAGATGATCCCATGTATCAGAAACCTTCCCTATGAGGATAGACTAAGGGCCCTGAAACTGCACTCTCTGGAAAGACGTAGAATTAGGGGGGATATGATTGAGGTGTATAAGTGGAAGACAGGAATAAATAAAGGGGATGTAAATAGTGTGCTGAAAATATCTAGCCTAGACAGGACTCGCAGCAATGGTTTTAAGTTGGAAAAATTCAGATTCAGGAAGGATATAGGAAAGTACTGGTTTGGTAATAGAGTTGTGGATGAGTGGAACAAACTCCCAAGTACCGTTATAGAGGCCAGAACGTTGTGTAGCTTTAAAAATAGGTTGGATAAATACATGAGTAGATGTGGGTGGGTGTGAGTTAGACCTGATAGCTTGTGCTAACAGGTCGGTTGCCGTGTTCCTCCCTTAAGTCAATGTGACCTGACCTGTTAGGTTGGGTGCTTTGGCTTAAGCCGGTAGGAGACTTGGACCTGCCTCGCATGGGCCAGTAGGCCTTCTGCAGTGTTCCTTCGTTCTTATGTTCTTATGTTCTTATGTTCTTATGTGGAGTAGGCTTCTTCAGTCGAGTACTGAAGGGGCAGCAGAAGCAGTAGAATGTGAAGACGATGTAATCAGTCCATCGCCCTTGAAAACAGTTTGTCTCGACTGAAGAAGCCTAATGTGCAGGCGAAACGTTTCGGTATAAAGATACCTAACTGTTGCATACGTGTCTTAACCTGGAGATCTGAGCATCACTGCGAAAAAGATTTAGGAGTTCTGGTTAGCAGGTCTGATGCAGTGCTTAGTTAATGTGTGTATTATGCACCCCATACCTATCCTGTGGGCGGTAGTCAAATGATTACAGAGGTATATAATGGGTCCAGGGACTGGGCCCCAAAGTTTTGATAGTTCAGCAAGTTACAAAGGTAATGAACTCAAGGTAGATATGGTCACAATCATGACAATTTACAAAGGTATTTACAGATTACAGAGTACATAATGTGTCCAGAGACTGGGCCTCAAAGTTTTGGTGCAGTGCTTCCTTCTTAAGTGAATGTGAATTGGACCTGCCTACCATGGGAAAATAGGCTTGATGCATTGCTCCTTCTTATGTTCTTAATAACTTTTATTACCACTGCTAATTATCCCTAGTACTAACTACTACTACAAATTACATCTAATGATAATGATTGGTAACTGATAATTGTGTGAGGGATGGTAGTGTGGGCCACATGGGCGGGGTGTGGGGCCACAGTGGGCCACATGGGCGGGGTGGGGTGCCACAGTGGGCCACATGGGCGGGGTGGGTGCCACAGTGGGCCACATGGGCGGGGTGGGTGCCACAGTGGGCCACATGGGCGGGGTGGGTGCCACAGTGGGCCACATGGGCGGGGTGGGGTGCCACAGTGGGCCACATGGGCGGGGTGGGGGCCACATGGGCGGGGTGTGGGGCCACATGGGCGGGGTGGGGGCCACATGGGCGGGGTTGGGGCCACATGGGCGGTGTGGGGGGCCCCAGGGGCGGGGTGGGGCTCTCATGGAATAATAGGGGGAGCTCATGGGCGGGGTGGGGACCTGACTGCCGGGGTGGGGTGTGGGCCACCTGGTCGGGGGAGGGATCCTCATGGGTGGGGGCCCACAGTATGGGCCACAGGGTGGGGAAGACAAACACAGGTTTCTCGTCCAGTTCCCTTCTCTCACTCCCTGGCTTCTCCCCACAAACACTACACAACTACTCTTTTTTTAAACCCATTTCCACCCACATTCTCCATCGTTTTAAACCCACCTGGACCAGGAATTATCGCAGAAAAGTGCCATATTATCCCTGTTACCCGGTGTAGTGCATAATTGATAGCCGTGAGTATGATTCATCTTCCCGGATGAATGAGAAGTATTTCCAGTATTACATTGATGGCATTTAGTATTCACCTATTACTTACCTATTTGTGGTTGCTGGGGTCGAGTCACAGCTCCTGGCCAGTTGATGTACCTAGACACATGCCCAACACCTGGGTATCATTATTTTGAACACTTTCCGAAAACTCGTTTATAATCTATTGGACTGGAAAAGGCACTAATTAGTAAGTTTCTTTAGGTAAATAAGTTTATTTAGGCACAGGTACACGTAAGTACAATTATCATACATGTGTAAATTACCCAGGATAATCCAAAAAAGGTCAAAGTGACTTATTTCCATTTACAAGACGTCTTTAAAGATAAAGATACCCAGGTGTACATGTGTAAATAAGTACAGGTACACATAAATACAGTTACATAGATTATCATAAATATCAGCATATGTGTAGATTACCAAGAATAACCCAAAAAAATCAGACATTTCCATTGGGATCCTTGTGCCTTAATTCTTGTATTATTTGCATTGTCTGTGTTTTGTGACCTCATGATGAGTGTATATTTAATGGATGTGCAATTATTTATTAGTACGATTTTAAGGTTGGCCCCAAAATGTCATAGTTTACTGGAAGGGGAAAACCCATGATATATCTTTCTCGAGAAAGGTCAGAAGAACATGACTCAAATATTGAATTTAGGGGCTTCTGTTTTTATTTTATTATGTAAATTCCCAGATATTAAATAAGCTGTGTAATGGAAACAGGTATATTGTGGGTCTATGAGGTAAAGGCTGTTTTTTTTTTTTGGGGGGGGGGGTAAAGTAAATTCATTTAGGTACAAGTCCACATAAGCACAATTATTATACACAGTTACAACTCAGAATTTTTTTGATTGCCTATTAAAATTTAATCCGATTGTATTTATCTAGACTTTAAGGAAGCTTTTGGTAGCATTTCCTATTAGAGATTAATTTGGAAACTTCAAAATATGGTATGAATGTAAGACAAAATACTATAATAGTTAAGAGACTTACTGTTTGAGAGGAAAAGATAAGCAGTGATAAAGAGAAAATGTCCTCTTGGGGAAATGTTATCATTGGAGTATCACAAGAATCTATACTTGCCCCATACAGTGCTCCTCTTTTCTCTTGTTCTTAAACTTCTTCCAATATTACTTCTATTCCTACCTCTTTGCTAAGTCTCCACTATCTCCCTCTTATTACCACTTCTACCACTGTTGCACTACTTTTCCTACTACTACTACTACTACTACCACCACTTCAAAATAGTATTCCCTCTTCTCATTACAAAACTCCTGTCTCTGCCCCCTCTTGTATACATTGACACTCTTCCCTTTACTCTTCTGTGTGAGTAATTAATTGTCCAAGTTGGACCAAAACGTCATATACAGTGGACCCCCGCATAACGGACGCCTTGCATAGCGGACAATCCGCATAGCGGACGCTTTGATCGCTAAAATTTTGCCCCGCATAGCGCCCAAAAACCCGCTCAGCGGCCTTCGTCCGAGACGCGTCCAATGTGCGGCCTGAGCCAGCCTCATATGTTCCGCCGGTGGCATTGTTTACCAGCCAGCCTCCGCGGTAACATTCAAGCATACAATCGGAATATTTCGTATTATTACAGTGTTTTCGGTGCTGTTTCTGGAAAATAAGTGACCATGGGCCCCAAGAAAGCTTCTAGTTCCAACCCTACAGCAATAAGGGTTAGAATTCCTATAGAAATGAAGAAAGAGATCATTGATAAGTATGAAAGTGGAGTGCGTATCACCGACCTGGTCAGGTTGTACAAGAAACCCAAATCAACCATCTCTTCTATTGTGGGCAAGAAAACGGCAATCAAGGAAGCTGTTCTTGCCAAAGGTTTAACTGTGTTTTCGAAACAAAGATCGCAAGTGATGGAAGATGTTGAGAGACTCTTATTGGTGTGGATAAATGAAAAACAGCTAGCAGGAGATAGCGTCTCTCAAGCGATCATATGTGAAAAGGCTAGGAAGTTGCATGAGGATTTAATTAAAAAAAGGCCTGCAACTAGTGATGATGTGAGTGAATTTAAGGCCAGCAAAGGTTGGTTTGAGAGATTTAAGAAGCGTAGTGGCATACATAGTGTGATACGGCATGGTGAGGCTGCCAGTTCGGACCACAAAGCGGCTGAAAAATATGTGCAGGAATTCAAGGAGTACATAGAAACTGAAGGACTGAAACCTGAACAAGTGTTTAATTGTGATGAAACAGGCCTGTTCTGGAAGAAAATGCCAAGCAGGACCTACATTACTCAGGAGGAAAAGGCACTCCCAGGACATAAGCCTATGAAAGACAGGCTTACTTTGTTGATGTGTGCCAATGCTAGTGGTGATTGCAAAGTTAAGCCTTTATTAGTGTATCACTCTGAAACTCCCAGAGCGTTCAGGCAAAAGAATATCCTCAAGGCTAATTTGTGTGTGCTGTGGAGGGCAAACAGTAAGGCATGGGTCACTAGGGACTTTTTCTATGACTGGTTATACCAAGCATTTGCCCCCAATGTGAAAGATTACCTAACTGAAAAGAAATTAGAACTTAAGTGCCTCCTGGTGTTAGACAATGCCCCTGGTCATCCTACAGACGTGGCAGAGCGACTTTATGGGGACATGAGCTTCATTAAGGTGAAGTTTTTGCCTCCTAATACCACTCCTCTCCTGCAGCCCATGGACCAGCAGGTCATTTCCAACTTCAAGAAACTGTACACAAAAGCTATGTTTCAAAAGTGCTTTGAAGTGACCACAGACACTCGATTGACTCTAAAAGAGTTTTGGAAGGATCACTTTAATATCCTCAATTGTGTAAACCTTATAGGTAAGGCTTGGGAGGGAGTGACTAAGAGAACCTTGAACTCTGCTTGGAAGAAACTGTGGCCAGAATGTGTAGACAAAAGGGATTTTGAAGGGTTTGAGGCTAACCCTGAGAGGAGTATACCAGTTGAGGAATCAATTGTGGCATTGGGGAAGTCCTTGGGGTTGGAGGTTAGTGGGGATGATGTGGAAGAGTTGGTGGAGGAGGACAATGAAGAACTAACCACTGATGAGCTGATAGATCAACTTCAAGAGCAAGAGGCCAGACCTGGGGAAACTGGTTCAAAGGAGGGGAGAGAGAAATTGAAGGAATTGCCTACTTCAAAGATTAAGGAAATGTGTGCAAAATGGCTTGAAGTGCAAACCTTTTTTGATGAAAATCACCCTCACACAGCTATTGCAAGCCGTGCTGGTGACTGTTACAATGACAATGTTGTGAACCACTTTAGACAAATCATAAAGGAACGAGAGGTACAGGCCACTATGGACAGATATGTTGTGCGAAAGAAGTCCAGTGACTCTGAAGCTGGTCCTAGTGGCATTAAAAGAAGAAGGGAAGTAACCCCAGAAAAGGACTTGCCTCCTCAAGTCTTAATGGAAGGGGATTCCCCTTCTAAACACTAACACTCTCTCTCCCCTCCTCCCATCCCATCAATCATCACCAGATCTTCAATAAAAGTAAGTGTCATGTAATTGTGCATGCCTTTTTCAGTTTGTGTGTACTAAAATTAACATTTTTTTGTGGTAAAAAAAATTTTTTTTCATACTTTTGGGTGTCTTGCACGGATTAATTTTATTTCCATTATTTCTTATGGGGAAAATTCATTCACATAGCGAACATTTCGCATAACAGCCAGCCCTCTTGCACGGATTAAGGTCGCTATGCGGGGGTCCACTGTATTTTGGTCTCCTCTGTGTGGGTTATTTGTGTATAATGTTTTTAATTTGTATATATAACTTAGCAGAAGGAATGCAAAATTATATGAATTTGTTGATGATGTAATATAAATTTTTACCAAAAAATTAAAATGACTAAATCTTTACAAGAAGACTTACACAGCTTGAGCAAATGGAGTGGCAGATAGATAGTGGAATTTAATACTGATAAATGCCATGTAATGAAATGGGAGAAAGCAAAATCAGACCACATAAAGAATATAGATTGTGTGACAAAATTCTGGGAGTGGAGTATCACACTATATAAGGAAAGGGATCTTGGTGTTTAATAAAAATTGTCGCTAGGAGTTCATGTAAATGAAATTGTGAGACATGCTTATACATCCACTACACTGGTTAACTATCAAAAGACTTCTAAGTAAACAGATGGAGAGATGCTGACAAGCTGTTGACTATATACATATGTTAAACCAAAACTGGAATATGCAGCTGCTGTGTTGTATCCACACCTTAACAGATTTGTGGATCAAACAAAAAAGAAAAAAGAAAACACTGCAAAATGGATCCTAGAGCTAAAATTATGAAAGTTTGTAGTTCTTTCACCAAGGAAAACAAGAGGCTACAGATATAAATAAAAAAAATAGATCTACTGAAATATTACAACATTTTTCTTTGCAAATACAGTGGACCCCCGGTTAACGATATTTTTTCACTCCATAAGTATGTTCAGGTGCCAGTACTGACCGAATTTATTCCCATAAGGAATATTGTGAAGTAGATTAGTCCATTTCAGACCCCCAAACATACACGTACAAACGCACTTATATAAATACACTTACATAATTGGTCGCATTCGGAGGTAATTGTTATGCGGGGGTCCACTGTACTAGTAGTGGAAGAACAGAACAAATTGCAAGAGTAAGTACTACAACCACAGGAAATTTTAAGCAATATAATTATGAACATATTTAAGAAGACAGAACACCATAAGTATAGCTATACTCTTGTAGCCACAGAGGCAATTATACAATTATAAAAATTTACATTTCTTGACCATATTGTATAAATCAATGAGAAACAAGCCATACCTACATCTGACATTAATTTTTTTATAGGTATTGGAAGCACTTTATGGATTTTAAAAAAAAATGCTTCGTGCATCATTGAATACTACAACTTATACTGTAATTATTTACTGTTTTTTACTTGTAATATTGTCTGTCAGCATCTCTTTGTTATACTAATTATTTTATTTGGTCATGGACCCAGTCACAGGAGCATTGACTACCGGAAGACCCTCCAGATATCACTCACTCCATCACCTAATGGAGTGAGTGATGAAAGCTCTTGTTTTATGGGTCATCTTGCCTTGGTGGATAATGGCCGATATGTTAAAATAATTATTTTATGTTCAAAATGTAGTAAAGGTACTATTCTTTTCATGTACAAGAGCACTTAGTTAATTTTAAGTACAGTAGTATGCTTCAGTGCTGTATCATGTAAGAATGTGTGGATAACTACAAAGTGTTTTTCCAGAAAAAAGGGAGCCATGATGATTCGTGACAGACTAAAAGAACTTCGAGAACTAAGCAAGCGGCAAAGTATTACAGAGGATGATGTGGTCTCCATTTATTATGATGATGATAATGATCAGAAAGCTCTCCTGGACCTTCTTGATAAGATTGGTCCTCTTTATATTAAGTTGAAGGTACAGTACTCTGCTGTATGTGCACCAAATAAAAGCATTTCAGATTATAAATCAGTTATAGGAAAACACTACCACTTTCATGTGTTTACACACACATCTTTCTCTGAAGATGTGTGTAAGCACATGAACGCACTGAGGTTTTATTTCCTCTTTTCACTATTTTTTTTTTTTTTTTTTTTTTTTAGCAGGGTAATATTTTGTGGAGAAATTCAGGGAAACCAGTTAACTGGAAATGGTAGTTCAAATTTTATATTGCTTGACTCTCGTTTACTGGATTGGATTTTCTGTTTTTTTGTTTAAAGTAGTATTTTCAGTTTAACCCTTAAACTGTCCAAATAAATATACGTTCTCCAGATATTGAGTTCACATGCGTAGTGCTCCAAAAGTAGATCTACGTTTTTTTTTACATATTTTCAAATATAGCAAAAAAAAAAAGTAGATAAAAGTTTTTTACACATTTTCAAATTAAAAAAAAAAAAACTACATGTTTTTACATACTTTCAAATGTTGAAAAAACGTAGATCTAAGTTTGGACAGTTTAAGGGTTAAATATCTATTAAAAACTAGAAATTAGGCTACAGTTTATATTGTTTTGAAGTTATTTTCTTTGTCGTTTTATAAAGGCTAATCCATATATATTTATTATTATTATTATAATCAAGGGGGAAGTGCTAAACCCGGAGGATTATACAGCGCCTGGGGGGGATGTGAAAGGCATTCAGGCTTAATTCATGGAACTGGAGCACAGATCCAATTCCCTAAATCAAGAGCCCTTCACCATCATCAAGGAACCTTCCTTGAGGGGTAATCCATATATAAAATATTGTTTGATCCAATTTCTTTTATTGTTTACACACTCGTTTTTACTGTAATTTTATTGTAGTGTTTGAGGATTATGAAGATACAGTAGAGCATTTTAAAAAAAATGTATGGAAAAATATAAATAATGGTAGTCTAGTATTTAAAGCTTTCACTCTTTTGCAAAATGCTATTCTGAGCTAAGGTTACATAGCTCCCCAAGGAAGGTTCCTTGATGCTGGTGATGGGCTCTTGATTTAAAGAATTGGACCTGCGCACTAATTCCTTGAATTGAGTCTGAATGACTTCCGTTACCTTAGGCACTGTAAGACTTCTTTGGGTTTAGCTCTCCCCCCATGATTGTAATAATAATATGGTTACACAAATAATTCGCACATAGAAGAGAGGAGCTTATGACAACGTTTCAGTCTGACTTGGACCATTTACAAAGTCACACTAACGAAAGGAGAGCGGGAAGGGTATATATAGGCAGGAGGTAGTAGTAGTAGTAGTGGAGGCAAAAGGAAGTAGTAGTGGGGAGGCAGTAAGAGGAGGAGGAGCCTATATATACCCTTTCCGCTCTCTTTTTCTCCTCTATGTGCGGGTTATTTGTGTATCGTTCCAGTCACGGTATTGTGCCTTTTTTTGTTAGTTAATAATATGGTTGTTTACTATCACTGTGAGGTATAGTATTAAAATTGCAGAAAAATCAAATTGTGATTTAATCTCTTAATCTCTTGGTGAACTAATATACTCATTTAGTTATGTGATTACCCAGTATCATCATTTACACTAATGCAGTATAATACAATCCCTTATTGACTACGTTTCACCCACACAGTTAATTTTATCATTGTGACTTGAGTACACTGTATGGGTGAAATGTAGTCAGTAAAGGATCTCATTATGCTGCACTTGTGTTTATTTTTTTCATCATATTGGTATTTTATACCATTTATTTCCATCGTCATTTTGCACATTTTCATATACAATACGGTAAAACTCAATTGAGTGGACCTTGATTTAACAGACTTCAAAAGTACGAGATGAAATCTGTTGGGTAAATTGATTTGGAAACCATGGACAAAGTTTGTTGATTATAGAATTGTCTTAGTGTTATGATCTTCCACCAGCTTCCTCTAGTAATCCATTAATCAATAGTAATAATTCATTAACCAAGAGTTGACTGCACTATAACTTTACATTACAAATTATGACCTCGTATACTACTAGTGAGTCACACATATCACAGTCATTAACGAGTTTGTAACACTTCATGTTTAGCTATATGTATTTGAATCGTTGCTTTGCTGAAGTATGGCTCCATATTCCATTTAAATGCCACATTTTTCAGGAAATGATGGACTCTGTGTATGAACTGCGGTTAATGGTGCATGAGCATGACAACCGCCATAAAGTGGATGATAAAATCAGTAAAATCAAGGCACAGGCTCGAAAATTACGCACTTGCTTAGATGAGGTAAGAACTAGTTTTGTACTTGTGAATGTTGTCAGATGTAGTGCTCTATATGTTTAACAAGTGGATGATAGCCCCCAACATATGTGAGAATAGACATGCAGGTCAATATTAAAAGTTGTGAAAGAATGTCACTGTGTAGGAGTGCGCCTAGGAGCATTGTGATTGTATATGAGAAGGTGTAAGTAGACAAGTTCATTTAGGTATAGGTACACACAAATACATTTACACAAGTCATACATAGTAAATTTTTTTTTTTTTTTTAACAAGTCGGCCGTCTCCCACCAAGGCAGGGTGACCCAAAAAGAAAGAAAATCCCCAAAAAGAAAATACTTTCATCATCATTCAACACTTTCACCTCACTCATACATAATCACTGTTTTTGCAGAGGTGCTGAGAACACAACAGTTTAGAAGCATATACGTATAAAGATACACAACATATCCCTCCAAACTGCTAATATCATAATACATAGTAATGTGTGTAAATTACCTAGGATAATCAAAAAAAAGGTCAGTGACTTATTTCCATTGGGGTGCAGTTAAATATTGAAATATTCTGCACTCTGAAGGAGGGGTGTTAATGTTGCAGTTTAAAAACTGTAGTGTAAAGCACCCTTCTGGAAGACAGTGATGGAGTGAATGATGGTGAAAGTTTTTCTTTTTCGGGCCATCCTGCCTTGGTGGGAATCGGCCAGTGTGTTAATAAATTAATATTAAAAAAAAAAAAATACGAGAAGTTAGGGTTTAAGACTTTAAATATCGAGTTAGCCCATCTAAGTTAGTGCACCTAGGTTGTGCACCCAGGTTAGTACACCTAGGTATTACGTACTTAGTAATGTTATTTGCTTTTGACAATATTCTTGTAGTATTTTCTTCCATTTTTGTTGTTTTGGTTTATTAATATGTTTATCTCTCTGTACTGTGGAGTCAAGTAAAGCTGCAGTAATAATGGCAATGTCATTATTCAATCAGTCACTTTGTACTTAATATACTTGATTTTAGAAACTCTTCACTCTTTATCAGCAAACTAATTTGTTTGAAATTTCTCAATTTTGGATTTAGAAAAAATGGATAAATGATGAATCATTTTTATACTTTTTTCATTTGTTACAGTTATTGTATAAAGAACATTCAATCCTCACAATACCATCCTTTCATTAAGGTTACCTGCTTAGCTAATTTTGTTGAACACAAAAAATTTCTGTTCAGATTGCCTTATGTCATATTCGGTCCTTTGGTCACTTCCATGAAGGGTCTGTCATTGTAGTTTAAATGAATTTGGTTTCTGTCTCTCTCTACCGTATGATTTTATTTTCAGATAAAGAATAAAAGTGAAACTACCACTGGAGTTGTTGGTCATGTAGCAAGAACTCACCACTTATCTCTGGTTATTCACCTGTCGATGGTGTTGCGTGAACTGTCAGTAATGCAGGCCGATACTCATGATCGCCATGCTCAATACGTCAGAAAAGAACTTATTATAACAGGCAAGTTGAAGGATGAAACTGGATATTTTGGTTGTCAGGGGAAGTGGAAAAATTTCTCTTGATGCATGTTGTAGTCATGTGAGGATCTGTTTAAGTGGAGCTTTTGGTTATTTAACCAAAGCCATCCCCTGGCTTAATATTCCATTCTGTAAAAAAATAAATCTCTCCTCATGTAATATTTATAGTTAAATAAACAGTTGCCATACCCTATGTTGATTGAGCAGGAATACAGTGTATAGGGTTCTTCATTACTGAACATAATTAAAAGTCAGATAGGCACACTAAAATTGTAGTTTTCACTTGATATATCAGTTATAGGTGCTTTGACATGAGAACTTTTGCAAAATATGTTTACACGCACAGTGGACATTGGTGATCATTTTAGGGACAAGATGGTGTCAGAGACTATTGTTGTCTAGAGTTAAAAACTTGTCACAAAACAGTAAATAGGGGAAAACATGGAATTTGGAATATGAATTGGTTGAGCCTTAGCCTAACTGGTTTCCTAATTAAAAACATGTTTTTTCAGTCCTTCATGTGATATATATATTGAGTCAGTGTAATATCTTCACAGGTCAAGCAGGAATTGATGAAGCTGAGCTTGAAAATTTACTGGAAGAAACCACCGAGATATTTACCCAAAATATTATCCAAGAGACTCAAGTGGCTCGTCAACAGCTTCACGATCTCCAGGAGAGACATGATGCTTTCATTAAATTGGAAAAGTCCATTACTGAGTTACATCATATGTTTCATGTATGTATGTATTGCAGGTTTTCAGTGATGAAATGTTGCATGAAATGTATGTTATATATATTATGCTTGAAGTAAAATTAGAGAAGAATATAAAAAAATGATATACCCTTAGAGAATATGTTTAGACTTCTGTAATATGGTTTTTATTTGTTACTTCATTGAGGCAGTAGCTACCTTAGTAGTGAAGTGAGCTGTGGGTATAGGCAGTTGTATTTTTGTATTTAGTTCTTAGTAAAATTGCCTGGCCAGCTCCAAAACATTGCCCAAAAGAGAGACACCCTTACTGCTACACTTTCATGTAAGCTTTAATACAAAACATCAACATCTTTCCTAAGATAAATTTTTGTAGCAATATTTTTTTTTTTTTTTTTTTTGTACACCATCCATATCCCATCAAACCAGGGTAACCTTAAAAGAAAAACAGAAGTGTTTCCTTTTAAATTTAGTAATTTATACAGGAGAAAGGGGGCACTAGCCCCTTGCTTCTGGCATTTTAGTCGCCTCTTACAACACGCATGGCTTACAGAGGAAGAATCCTTTCCACTTTCCCATGGAGATAAGAAGAAATAAACCAGAACAAGAACTAGTAAGAAAATAGAAGAAAACACAGAGGGGTGTGTATATATACATGTATGTGTGTACATGCATGTGGAGTTTGACCTAAGTGTAAGTACAAGTAGCAAGATGTACCTGATATCTTGCATGTAAAACAATTACAGGTTTCCATTTTGCACTCACTTGGCAGGACGGTAGGATTTCTTGTTTAATGTCAGTAATCGGAATACTGTATTACAGTACACTAATGAATATTTTGGCATAATTCAGAATCTCCCATGTGTGTTGTAAGAGGCAACTAAAATGCCGGGAGCAAGGGGCTAGTAACCCCTTCTGAATACGTTACTAGTCAAAAGAGAAACTTTTGTTTTTCTTTTTTGGGCCACCCTGCTTTGGTGGAATATGGCCAGTTTGTTGAAAGAAGAATTCAGAATCGCATGATTTGCAGGGTATAAGCTAAGAGTTGATCATTTGTTCGAAACAGTTAATGTAGTCTTAAAATATCATTTGCTTAATTATATTTTTAACTATCTCCATTACATTTTGCAAACTGCACTGGTCATATAAGAGCAAACCATGTAAAGAGGGATTGATGTATCTGCTTTCCCAGAGATCTTTGCTTCATTGAGAGATACTGTTATGTGTTTAAGTTTTTTTTATACATAAATTTTACAAGCTAAGAACTGTTATCCTACCTCAGCTCATTTGAAAGTTCAGCCTTCTCTAAGGTATACATCCCCTGGGATGCCACCCTACAACAATCGACCAACACCCAGGTACCTCCTTACTGCTAGGTGAGCAGGGCAATAGTTGTTAGGAAACATACCCAGTGTTTCCATCCGTGCTGGGGATTAAACCATGGACTGTCAGAATGTGAGCTGAGTGTACTACCAACAGAACCACAGGCCATTATATTCCTATTGAAAGTCCCATCTTGTTTTGCAAAAGTAATTGCAGTTGTAATTCTCTTTATTATTTTTTAGTCTCTAATCTTATCATTTCATATATTTGATAGATACTATGTATTAAGTCAGTATCCAGGTGAGTACAAGTAGGTAGGTCAGCATTCCTGCACTTATCAGATGGAGGATTGTAGCCCTACCATCTCTTATGCTGAGTGACACACATGAGCTTAGTGCTTCATGTAAATAAATAGATAGTACAATTAACTAAGTTGTTGTAATTTTGCAGGAAGTGAATGCTCTTGTGTTTGACCAAGGAGATGTCATTAATAGGATAGAAAACAGTGTATTTGAATCTCAAACTAGGACAGAGAAGGCAAAAGGAGAGTTGATTGAAGCTCGGATAAATCAGAGGAAATCACTGAAGAAGAAGATCATCATTGCCATCATCCTTTCCGTGATCCTTCTTATTATCCTCCTTATCGTAATTTTCTCGGTATGTCAATTCTAAAAATCTGTATAAATCAGTAGTTTTTAATTGTACTACCGATTATTGGCAAGTTCATATTTTTTTTATTTATTATTAACACATCGGCCGCCTCCCGCCAAGGCAGGGTGGCACAAAAAAGAAAAACTTTCATCATCATTCACTCCATCACTGTCTTGCCAGAGACATGCCTACACTACAGTTATAAAACTGCAACATTAACACCCCTCCTTCAGAGTGCAGACACTGTACTTATCATCTCCAGGACTCAAGTCCAGTCTGCCAGTTTCCCTGAATCCCTTCATAAATGTTACCTTGCTTACACTCCAACAGCACGTCAACTCCTAAAAACCATTTGTCTCCATTCGCTCCTGTCTAACACGCTCATGCATGCTTACTGGAAGTCAAAGCCCCTCGCACACAAAACCTCCTTTACCCCCTCCCTCCAACCTTTCCTATGCTACTCCTACTCCGCCTTCCCTCCACTACAGATTTGTATACTCTATTTCGTTCCAATCTCTCTGCATGTCCAAACCATCGCAATAACCCCTTCTCAGCCTTCTGGATAATAGTTTTGGTAAGCCCACACCTCCTCCTAATCTCCAAACTACGGATGCCTTATATTCACACTACACATTGCCCTCAGACATGACATCTCCACTGCCTCCAGCCTTCTTGTTGCAACATTCACAACCCATGCCTCACACCCATACAAGAGCATTGGCATAACTATACTTTCATACATTCCCCTCTTTGCTTTCATGGATAAAGTTCTTTGTCTCCACAGACTCCTCAGTGTACCACTCACCTTTTTTCCCTTGTCAATTCTATGATTCACCTCATCCTTCATAGACCCATCTGCTGACACGTCCACTCTCAGATATCTGAACATATTCACCTCCTCCATACTCTCTCCCTCCAATTTGATATCCAATCTTCTATTACCTAATTTTTTTGTTATCCTCATCACCTTACTCTTTCCTATATTCACTTTTAACTTCCTTCTTTCACATACCCTACCAAACTCATTAACCAACCTTTGCAACTTCTCTTCAGAATCTCCCAAAAGCACTCATCAGCAAAGAGCAACTGTGACAACTCCCACTTTGTGTTAGATTCTTCATCTTTTAACCCCACACCTCTTGCCAACACCCAAGCATTCACTTCTCTTACTACTCCATCTGTAAATATATTGAACAACCATGGTGACATCACACATCCCTGTCTAAGGTCTACTCTAACCTGAGCATCACTATCCTTGTAAAAAATTTTCACTGCTTTCAATAACCTACCTCCTATTCCATACATTTGCAACATCTGCCACATTACCCCCCTATCCACCCTATCATATGCCTTTTTCATATCCATAAGTGCCACAAAAACTTCTTTACCCTTATCTAAATACTGTTCACCTATGTGTTTCACTGCAAACACTTGGCCTACACAGTCCCCTACCTTTCTTAAAGCCTCCATGTTCATCTGCTATCCTGCTTTCTATCTTACTTATAATTCTATCAATAACTCTACCATACACTTTACCAGTTACACTCAACAGACTTTTTTTTTTTCAACAAACCGGCAGTATCCCACCGAGGCAGGGTGGCCCAAAAAGAAAAACGAAAGTTTCCCTTTTAAAATTTAGTAATTTATACAGGAGAAGGGGTTAGTAGCCCCTTGCTCCTAGCATTTTAGTCGCCTCTTACAACACGCATGGCTTACGTAGGAAGAATTCTGTTCCACTTCTCCATGGAGATAAGAGGAAATAAACACGAACAAGAACTAGAAAGAAAATTGAAGAAAACCCAGAGGGGTGTGTATATATATGCTTGTACATGCATGTGTAGTGTGATCAAAGTGTAAGTAGAAGTAGCAACACGTACCTGAAATCTTGCATGTTTATGAGACAGAAAAAAGACACCAGCAATCCTACCATCATGTAAAACAATTACAGGTTTCTGTTTTGCTCACGTAGCAGGACGGTAGTACCTCCCTGGGCGATTGCTGTCTACCAACCTACTACCTAGAACTCAACAGACTTCTTTCCCTATAATTTTTACACACACTTTTGTCCCCTTTTCCTTTATACAAAGGAACTATGCATGCTCTCTGCCAATCCCTAGGTACCTTACCCTCTTCCATACATTTATTAAATAAAATCACTAACCACTCCAAATCTGTATCCCCATCTGCTTTTAACATTTCTATCTTTATCCCATCAATCCCAGATGCTTTACCCCCTTTCATTCTACTCGCTGTCCCACGCACTTCCTCCACACCACAACTGGTTCTTCCTCACTCCTAGAAGATGTTATTCCTCCTTGCCCTATACACGAAATCACAGCTTCTCTAGCTTCATCAACTTTTAACAATTCCTCAAAATATTCCCTCCCTCTTCCCGATACCTCTAACTCTCCATTTAATAACTCTCCTCTCCTATTTTTAACTAACAAATCCATTCTTTCCCTTGGCTTTCTCAACTTATTAATCTAGCTCCAAAACTTTTTCTTATTTTCAACAAAATTTGTTGATAACATCTCACCCACTCTCTCATTTGCTCTCTTTTTACATTGCTTCACCACTCTTTTAACCTCTCTTTTTCTCTCCATATACTCCTCCCTCTTTGCATCACTTCTACTTTGTAAAAACATCTTGTATGCTAACTTTTTCTCTCTTACAGTAGTAAGAAATATCTTTACATCATTCCACCAATCACTCTTCTTCCCTCCCGTACCCACTTTCCTGTAACTACAAACTTCTGCTGAACACACTAATACTATATTCTTAAAGTTACCCCATACATCTACCCCATTGCCTGTATTCTCACTAGCCCAGCTATCCTCCAACAGTTGTTTATATCTTACCCTCACTGTCTCCTCTAGTTTATAAACCTTCACTTCTGTCTTACTTGCTGCTTTCATTTTCCTTGTATCCCATCTACCTTTTACTCTCACTGTAGCTACAACTAAAAAGTGATCTGATGTATCTGTGGCCCCTCTATAAACATGTACATCCTGAAGTCTACCCAACAGTCTTTTATCTACCAATACGTAGTCCAACAAACTACTGTCATTTCACCCTACATCATATCTTGTATACTTATTTATTCTCTTTTTCTTAAAATATGTTACCTATAACCAAACCCCTTTCTATACAAAGTTCAATCAAATGCTCCCCATTATTATTTACACCTGGCACCCCAAACTTACCTACCACACCCTCTTTCAATGCTTCTCCTTCTTTTGCATTTAGATCCCCTATCACAATTACTTTCACTTGGCTCAAAAGTTCCTACACACTCAACATCTCCCAAAATCTCTCATATATGCTACAGAATATGTAGCATTAATTTTTGTAACTACATGTATAAATAATTTTATGGGAGCAAGGTGGTAGTAACCCCGTCTCCTGTATAAATTACTAAATTTAAAAAGAGAAACTTTAGTTTTTCTTTTTAGGTCTCCCTGCCTCAGTGGGATATGGCCAGTTTGTTGAAATAAAAAAGATAATTTTATCATGTTTTAAAAGTGATGTGTAAATGTTCTGCAGAGCATTTGGAGCAATTAAAAGATGGTGTAGAAGGAGGGATTCTGAGTTAGTTTGGACAGTTAAGAGAGGATAGGGAGGAATAGGATGATGGGGATGTACAAATCTGAGGTGGAAGGAAAGAGAGGTAGGAGTTGTCTTAGGAACAGTTGGAAATGAGGGGGTAAAGGTGGGTTTGAGGCCTAGGGGCTTAAGCATGTGTGCAAGTTAGATGGGAGTGAGTGGAGACCAAGTGGTTTTTAATAGTTCATGCTGTTAGAGTGTGAGAAAGGTAACATTTATGAAGGGATTCACAAACTTATAATAATTTGTTATTGGAATAGTCCACATTAAAAACCTAAGAGGCATTTCAAATATTTTCAGTCTAGTTAGACCCCTCATCTAAAGAGAGATATTGCACACTCTGTAATGTGAATTATTCTAATAGTTTAACCCTTATTATGTACACTATAGTTTTTCCATGTAATTATCTTTACCCTGTATTCACTTTCTGCTTCTTTTTCAGTTTTTATGAAGGGAACAGACTGAATCTGCTGACCTGCAGAAATGTGGTCTCCTACCTACAATATTTCCACCATCATTATTTAATGTAAGAACTGTGATCGTGGTTTTGTGTCAACACAACCTATAGCTTTATAAAGTTATGTATCAACACTTTAAACTCTTATTGCTACTTATTTTTAGGTAAATCAGTTTGTATCATTGTTTCTCTTATTGTACTCATTATACTGTGAGATTCTGAAGTAGCAGTTCCCCATTATGTTCTGTGTGTTTGATGCACCACATTACAGATACATAACCTCTACCTGTGGTCTTCCAAAATTTAAGCATAGCAAACTTCTCCTAAGCCCCACTGTGAATACTTATAACTATCAGAAATAGTAAATCTCATGAAAGTTTTCAACCTAACAACAGTGCAGGAGTTTGTGGCATTCTAAAAGCTAAACACAATGATATATATGTGAATAAATGGTTTATAAAACTGAAGATGATAAATGAGACACTTGTGTAACATTTGGGTATCTTTATTCTGGTAACATTTTGCCAGCTAGTGGCTTCATCAATCCAGTCTTCCACCTTTCTTTGCACTGGACTGAAGCAGCGACTGGCTGGTAAAATATTTCTAGAATGATGATACCCAAATGTTGCACAGGTGTCTCATTTCTCATCACAATAATATAAAATTTTGGAATTTCCTAGGATGGAAGTTTATGACTGTACACACTTTTTAGATAATATAACCCAGTTTATTGAAAAAATAATCTTTTGCTTCTGATACAGAATATACTTTTCTTTCCTGTGTTCAAATCACTCAAGTGTTTGAGGGTGTGCTCAATGTGATAAAGGATTATTTTAAAGCCATATTGTGTAGATTATGTGTTTCCGAACCCTTCATGTTTGTTTATATAGTGTTCATTTCTTAAAGAACAAAAGAGGCACAATGTCTTGACTGGAACAATACACAAATATCCCGCACAAAGGAGAAAGAAGCTTATTACTATGTTTGAGTCTGACTTGGATGATGTTTGAGTCTGATTTGGATGACGTTTGGGTCCAACTTGCACCATTGGCTAATCACTGGGCCAAGTCACACCAAAACAACGTCATAAGCTTCTTTCTTCTACATGCAGGTTATTTGTGTAGTGTTCATCTCATGTCTTACATATACAGCAGTCATAAAATATTTTTTATAATCTACATAAAGATTTTGTCTTGTAGAGTCAAGGTTCAGCTTTTTTTGGGCTGTAGATGAGCAGGTAACTTGATTAGTTCATATTAGAAGATACTTTTTCAACTTAAGAGTCTAGTAGCTTGAGTTTTATTTTTCATGTAACTTAATTTTACACTTCTGTAATTTGGTATTGCATGAAAGTAAGACATATTTGAACATTTTCATATATTTTAAAGAACTTTTACATATTTACATTTTTTACAGATCAAGTAGTTTCATAAAGTATTTCATGGTGAGGTGCTGATAGTTTTGATTTACATAAAAATTAATGTAAATTTGTCCATAAACCTATCACAAAAAGGTAAAGTAGAATGAATAATGAAGTTTGTTTTATAGTTATATTGTGTATGTTGAAATGGAATTTAAAAGTTGATAAAATGGATTTGTGTGTGTTACACAGCTGACCAAAACTGAAGGTTAAGACCATTGCTATTTGTATAATCATCACCATCATTACCTCATATCCCACTTCTGTGTGTATGATGAGGCATTTGCCATAGAGAATGAAAACATTGCATGAGGCTTAAACCTAATAGAAACAATACAGTTCGTAAATAACATGTAAAAGTACGTTACAGTAGAAATAAATTAGTTGTTAGGAAACTATATTCTTTCCTAATAATTTTTTTTTTTTTTATTATCACACCGGCCGATTCCCACCAAGGCAGGGTGGCCCGAAAAAGAAAAACTTTCACCATCATTCACTCCATCACTGTCTTGCCAGAAGGGTGCTTTACACTACAGTTTTTAAACTGCAACATTAACACCCCTCCTTCAGAGTGCAGGCACTGTACTTCCCATCTCCAGGACTCAAGTCCGGCCTGCCGGTTTCCCTGAATCCCTTCATAAATGTTACTTTGCTCACACTCCAACAGCACGTCAAGTATTAAAAACCATTTGTCTCCATTCACTCCTATCAAACACGCTCACGCATGCCTGCTGGAAGTCCAAGCCCCTCGCACACAAAACCTCCTTTACCCCCTCCCTCCAACCCTTCCTAGGCCGACCCCTACCCCGCCTTCCTTCCACTACAGACTGATACACTCTTGAAGTCATTCTGTTTCGCTCCATTCTCTCTACATGTCCGAACCACCTCAACAACCCTTCCTCAGCCCTCTGGACAACAGTTTTGGTAATCCCGCACCTCCTCCTAACTTCCAAACTACGAATTCTCTGCATTATATTCACACCACACATTGCCCTCAGACATGACATCTCCACTGCCTCCAGCCTTCTCCTCGCTGCAACATTCATCACCCATGCTTCACACCCATATAAGAGCGTTGGTAAAACTATACTCTCATACATTCCCCTCTTTGCCTCCAAGGACAAAGTTCTTTGTCTCCACAGACTCCTAAGTGCACCACTCACTCTTTTTCCCTCATCAATTCTATGATTCACCTCATCTTTCATAGACCCATCCGCTGACACGTCCACTCCCAAATATCTGAATACGTTCACCTCCTCCATACTCTCTCCCTCCAATCTGATATTCAATCTTTCATCACCTAATCTTTTTGTTATCCTCATAACCTTACTCTTTCCTGTATTCACCTTTAATTTTCTTCTTTTGCACACCCTACCAAATTCATCCACCAATCTCTGCAACTTCTCTTCAGAATCTCCCAAGAGCACAGTGTCATCAGCAAAGAGCAGCTGTGACAACTCCCACTTTGTGTGTGATTCTTTATCTTTTAACTCCACGCCTCTTGCCAAGACCCTCACATTTACTTCTCTTACAACCCCATCTATAAATATATTAAACAACCACGGTGACATCACACATCCTTGTCTAAGGCCTACTTTTACTGGGAAAAAATTTCCCTCTTTCCTACATACTCTAACTTGAGCCTCACTATCCTCGTAAAAACTCTTCACTGCTTTCAGTAACCTACCTCCTACACCATACACTTGCAACATCTGCCACATTGCCCCCCTATCCACCCTGTCATACGCCTTTTCCAAATCCATAAATGCCACAAAGACCTCTTTAGCCTTATCTAAATACTGTTCACTTATATGTTTCCTAATAATATCTGCAATTTTTAGTATCATAGTAACTTGATACCAATACTAGGAATACATTCTAAGCCATATCCCAGGTGCTTTGAATATTAGTTGCAAAGCATTTTATGCGAGATACAAATAAGTTCACCGGATTCTATACAGTCCCCTGTAGCATTGACATATGAGGTCTGGTCATTGACCTGGCTGTGTGGGCACTGACCCCCGAAACACCCTCCAGGTATTCATTCATGTTTTCTCTCACCTAACACCTCTGTTAATTCAGTCGTTCATCCTCTTGTTCTACTGTCAAATTTACTTGCAATATTTTCTTACTTTCTATTCATCGGATGTGGTCATATAATACAGTACAAGCATATACTTAAATCTTCTTATCGTTTTGCCATGTGGCACTGAATATATCCCCATAGATTTAGCCTCTTCATGGATTTCATAAGGACAATACTGCAGTCTCCTGAGTTACAACCTTTTGCATTCCACACCTTTCCTTAATAATATGACTCTTTGTTGCATCCATCTTCAAAATATCATGTGCCTCAGGTGGTCTTTCGCTACTAATTGAACTCAAATTATTTATGCTTGGGCCACTATTTTTTCCATCTATGCATTAAAGTTAGCCACTTATTGTATGCAGCTCTAGGCATGTGCCTCTCTTATTTTGTTCTTTTGTCATTTTCATCTCCCAATTCATACTATTCTTAACTTCACTGGCATAATTTTTTTATAATTCCGCTGATTTATACAAATGTATATTATAGTATGGTACTTCTCAATTAGTAGGTGGACAAATTTTTCTGGATTTATTATACAGCTGCATTATGTTGAAAGTTTCCTACAGAAACGGTTATCCCCAGAAACCATAATTACTTCATGCACTGTATATTGTGTGTGTCGTCAAATGAGTTACAGTCTCTTGTCTATGGATTCTAACTTGTCCATCCACATAACTCTGGCCTTATTGTATTTATATATGTATCTACCCGATGTGATTGTATTGTACGGACTGTCTTTCGTGTTAATTCTTGACACGTAGCTTTTAGTGCCTTTATAGTGCCAGTGTATAAAATGGCACAGTACTGCAATATTTTTCTGAAGTTCCAACTTCCTGCATCCATATATTGTGTGTTACCCCCATGAAATTGTAAACTGGTAGCAAAAAATTACAAAAAAAAAAAAAAATAAGCATTTTTCCTTTGGTTCACTTCAAACATTCATTCTGAATTTACCGAAGCAATACTGTCACTTCATTGCTGATCTATTTGCTTGTCTTCAGCATTTTCTGTAAAACTTTACCTTGGAAGGCCAAATATTTACATTTGTTTTCTTAGATAATAAATTAACATGGTAGTAAAATTTAATTTACCATAATACAATATATTATGAATAATGATGTTTCCAAACTATAAAACAATGATACTACATGCTAGTAAAATTGAATTTATCATTATACAGTATATCAGGAATTATGATGTTTCTAAACTATTAAAGAATGATACTACATGCTAGTAAAATTGAATTTATCATTATACAGTATATCAGGAATTATGATGTTTCTAAACTATTAAAGAATGGCAACTTTTTGTTAATGGATATTTATAGAAAAATGAGAGCTAACAAAGTTACTGACTAATTTTGCTAAGAAATTCATACTGTAGTATCCTTGCATAATATTTTAATTAAAAATATTCATTATGACAGTTGTTTTGAGTTCATATATAGATAAACTTTATATTTGCAACTGATGTGCCCTATAAATATAAATGACTGACATACTCTACTGGTCATTTGTTTTAAATGTCCTGATTTTTACTTAAAACATCTTGATAAATACATGTATTACCTTTCACAAATAATATAACAATTTAATTTTCATCACCCATTTTATCTCTTGCCTTGATGACTACCATCCTATTTTATATTATTTTTTGAGAGATAGCAAGCTAAAACTTCATTCTTAGTTTTTTTCATATTCTCCAGTCAACTAGACAGTAAAACTGTGCCTTATCTTGTTGATGGTAGTCTGAGAAAACTAGTGTATTCTTCAATGACATTTCAATACAATTTCACTGTTCCTGGTAACCTGTGATACATTTCATTATTTATTATTATATTTTCAGCATATACTGGACAATATAAAGACAGTGAAGATGTGGTTTAGGTCAATTTTAGGAGATGGTATTTTTGATGAAGGTGATAAATACGTTTTAAGAAATTAATGATTTTACAATGTACAGTACATTATTTCTGAAATACACAAAGTGTGAAGTGTGGGAAATTCAAGTTGAACAAATATATAGGAATTTGACTTTCATGTGGTTTGTCTTACTGTAGACTTATTTCTAAGAATGTTGGCAGGTCCTGTAATTCAGTATCTCTGCTAAAATTTATTTATCTTTTCTTACGATGAAACTATAGACAGAGCAATTAATGACACAATTAGCACCCATTCTTGGAAAATATTCATTGTTATGTGATTGCTTTATGCATGCATGGATGATCACTACAAGCACACCAGACACTGCACACTGACCTCTCGGGGTTAATCCTTATCAACCTTTTATTTAACTATTTCTTTGAAGAACTAGAGGCAGAACACCACATCCAACAATGGATTTATTATTGCTGAAAATTGTGTTATGTCTACTTGTGTTTGTAACTATATAAATAATAGATGAGGTTTTCATCTTTGGCAGCTCACACCCCATAATTTACATTTATATTTTTATCATCGAATTCAGTTTTTATTGTGGTCCTGCATATTTACCAACCAGGAAATTAATTCAAGTATAATGCTGCATATTAAATTCTGCCATCCCCTGTACTGTTTAATTTCACTTGCAATTGAGTCTTTGAAGTTCATTTAGGGTAATGCTAACATGTGTACACTAATAGTATCTTCTACATCGTTTCTATGTTTCTGTGATATAGTCTGTGTCTTAAGAGGCCATGCAGTGACCATGTAGTACCTTTCTAACCTATCCCATAAAATGTCATTATTGTATATTTGTATTTTCATTTTTAAAGAACCAGCCGTATCCTACCAAGGCAGGGTGACCTAAAAAGAAAAATGAAACTTTTTCTTTTTAAGCCAAAACACGAAGGTTTTTCTTTTTAAATTTGGTAATTTATGCAGGAGAAGGGGTTACTAGCCACTTTCTCCCAGCATTTTAGTCGCCTCTTACGACTTATTATATCCACAAAATGCACTCAACCCATTCTTTAATTGCATAAGGAGTTCCTGCACTAAGCGTATAAGCATTCTACTGTTAAATAGTGCTTTGAATTGTGCAATTCATGCAGGGATTTTTGTAGCAGTTTCCATAAACTGTATGCATCAGAAATTAAAACATTCCATTACAAGGTGATGCTCATTTTGTGTGCTTGTGATAGAATTTGTCTGTTTATGTTTTACCCATTTTAATGATTCTAATATTCTTTATTTTATTTATAAAAGGGTTTATTGTTAAGAGTGGAAAACCTTGTATAGTGTATCACTAATGCTTTCTTTGATTATATTTAGTCTTTCAGTTCCACAGCAGAGGTATCAGTATACAGTATTTTTATTATACGTATAGTAGATCATCAATTATCTGGCAACATCAGGGGAGATTGTCCCCAGTTTTCAAATACACATGCTAATCACATCTAGTTTTATGGTCCCTATTGTTTGCACATTTCTTTTTTGCATTACCTGTTCATGTTCTCTGTACAATAAAAACTTCTGGATAATGTTAAATCTAAACAAGCCATCACTGAATAATTGATGATCTGTAGTCCCATGTACTTATCAGTTACATCCCTCCATTACTATGCTGCCAGCTTAAATTTCTCTTTAATAGGTGAGAAAATAATGTGAAATGAACATGCTGCATTAACTACTGTATATAATGCATATGACACCATTCCTATTCGATTCACTGGCATAGTCCCGGCCCAGGTCTTGTCCATGTGGTGACCTGGTAATATGGCACTGAAACCTCCTTTCACATATGGTAATTCACGTGATGTAAATTGAAAAATATATAATTTCACATTTTGTTAGCAGTGTAAGATGCTGTAATGTGTTACTCAGTTAAAATCAAGTGGCTAATGGTAGGTCAGTCTTCATGTAGTGCTAGGGTTATCATCACTTTCTGCCATCTTTTACAGGCTCTTAAACATCACTGTTAACATGACGTCATATTTTATAATTGTGGATAACATAGCAAAATAAATGAAAAAAGTACTAAATTTAAATGGTGGGTATGATTAAATTTACATTACAGTATAATTATATTAAAAGCTGCAATAAGGAAGAGAGGTATATGTGTTAGATAGATGAAGAGAATATCTTAAGATGATGATGTTTTATATAGATGATAAAATGGAGGCAGAAATTTCATGCACAGAGTAGGTAGGATTGAGATTTGTCATTTGTTAGGAGGAGAGAGATGTCAAAAGCTAGAACTGCAGTAAGTATTTTGGATATAGCTGATGTTACAAAATAAATTAAGATAATATTGAAAAAAAGTGTTGATGGATGAGAATATGAAATAGTACTGAAAATAAGTTGGAATAGTTTGTGCATGTGTTACGTGTACATGTGAAATAGGGAAGATACTAAAGGATTGGCAGAGAGAATGTGCTGTATCTTTACTAACAGTAAAGGAGGTATAAGATAGTGTATGAGTTATGGTGGAATAAATCTGTTGGACATACTGAGTACAGGGAATGGAAGAATTGCTTTGCAGAGAGTGGTGGGACACAGAAAAGTATGATTGTAGAAGAACAAGGTGGATTTAGCAAGAGAAAGGTGGTTTAGATCAAGTGTTTATATGAAACTGCATAAATGAGCAATACAGTGGAACCTCGGTACTCGAACAGCTCTGTACTCGAAGAATTCGGTATTCAAACGCTTTGTTTGGTAAACAAATTGCTCGGTAGTCGGCTGTTTGCTTTGCACTCGACCAAACAAACATGACTTGCCAGAACTTTGCTGTAAAATATTTCGTGTTTATTCGCATTTTTTCTTTATGTTATTTGTATAAATAAGTCGCCATGAGGCCTAAGAGGAATAGTGATAACAGCCAACCAAAAAGAAAATGGTTGGGAAAAATTCGTTCTGTACTCGAACAGCCTTCTGGAAACAATTAAGTTTGAGTACCGAGGTTCTACTATACATGTACTTTGATAAGGAGAAGAAGCAGTTGTTTGTTGTATTTTTGGATTTGGGGAAAAAAACAGGAAGGTGGATAGGAAAGCAATGTGATTAATGTGGCAAATACATGACCCTTCAGAAGGATGTAATAATACTGATGAAGGATTCTTAATCCAAGGAATTGGAGCTCTCCCTTAAAGAGAATTTGATTACCTCGCATTTCCCAGGCATTGTATGACCTTTGTGTTTAATGCCTCACTGTGAATATAATATTGCAAGTAAATGGAATAGTTGGTGAGTGAAAGGCATTAAGTTTACAAGATGAGTGTACCCTTATTTGCTATACTAATTTTTTTACATGGAGATCGTAGCAACAGCAGGTTAGAAATAGAAATGAGGGAATCATGGGAAATGCTAGAACTGGTCTTTACCCTACCAATAAACTGTAATTGCAGTTATTTGAAGGTTTCTACTTCCAAAACTTGATCTAATGCAGTATTAAATTTTGTGATTTTGCATATGTTTTAGAAGTGTCTGAAACATCAACACCTTTTGTTAAATTCATCAGCGCAAGCTGGGAGGATTCAAATAGTTCACAAAAGGCCATTTAAATTTTCTGCTTCCAAACTCCTTGTGTCATAGAATGCAAAATGGCATGGATAAAATAGCCAGCCTATGTTTCACCACACTCCAAATGAGTCTGCATATAACACATGATTTGATCAAAATACCGTATTTTTGTAATAAGTTTAAGAAGCATTTCAACTCTTTCCTACCTCTCAGTGTAGTGTAATAATAAGATAAAGAATTGAGTGTAGCTTTATGAAAGACACTTTAATAATAAGGAAGCACTTTGTACTTAATTTTTTTATTTTAATGTTTTGAAATCTGAAACTCAGTTTTTAACTGAATTGTATGATTTTAATACATTTTTGTACAAATAAATTTACCAAACAAATACTGTCTTTAAGTTTTGCATGTCCTTAACTCATAAAATGTCCAAGAAGGTATAGTTGTCTTTATTGGGGAAGGAAAGGGGAGACCACAGCTTTTCATCCAAGGAACTGGAGATACCCTTCCATTCTTGGGACTAAACCTGATTACTTCCCATTCCCCAGATGTTACATGACCCTTATGGGTTTGGCACTTTCCCATGATTATTATTAAAATGTTACCTTGGAATGAACTACCAGTGGCTTTGACTAACCATGTGCTGAATTAACCATTCATATTTAGCACTTACTTGTAAATGTAATAATTTGACAAAGCATACAAGGGGAAGTGTCAATTGCTATAGACTTACAAGCTGCCCACGTGTATATGTATACGTGGAGAAGCCTTTTGAGGTGCTCTCATATGAAGAGCCCTTGATCTAAGGAAATGGAGCTACCATTCCCTTAATTGAATCAAACCTGATGGCCTCCTATTTTTTTTTTTTTTTTTTTCAACAAGTCGGTCGTCTTCCACCAAGGCAGGGTGACCCAAAAAAAAAGAAAGAAAATCCCCAAAAAGAAAATACTTTCATCATCATTCAACACTTTCACCACACTCACACATTATCACTGCTTTTGCAGAGGTGCTCAGAATACAACAGCTTAGAAGCATATACGTATAAAGATACACAACATATCCCTCCAAACTGCCAATATCCCAAACCCCTCCTTTAAAGTGCAGGCATTGTACTTCCCATTTCCAGGACTCAAGTCCCGGTTATATATGACCCCCTATGGCTTAGCACTTCCCTTAAATATAATATTTTTTTTTTGCTAACCCAACAGCCATCACCCACCAAGGTAAGATGACAGAAACATGTAAACAAATTCACCAACATTCACTCAATAATGCTATAATAATAATAATCTTTAGTGAGGGGGTAAAAGTAAAATGAAATGTTCAGTATTGATTTCCCGTCAAGGAAGGTTCCTTGATGCCAGTGAAGGGCTCTTGATCTAGGAAATTGGATCTGTGCTCCAGTTCCCTGAATTAAGCCCGAATACCTTCCACATCCCCCTCCACAGGCTCTATAATCCTACGGGTTTAGCTCTTCCCCCATGATTATAATAATCAGTATTGATTCATCTAAACTGGTCTGTTAGTCTTTACCGATTTCCATTTAGTTGAAGATTTGAAGCGAATTAGTAGAAGCAATCACAAGTTATCACATGGACATTATTACTCTAACAATTTCTTCAATAAAAATGTCAAGAAATCCATTTAGGAGAGTTATAGTCATTATCGCTTCTGTTCCGGTGCTCGGTCAGCGCCTGGTAGGTAGTTACAGCCTTCACCCTCTGTCCTTAATTAACCATCGCTTGCTCAATGCCCATTGGGCAGTCATAGCCATTCTCGCCATCTCTTGTGTCCCGGAACTCGCTTAATAATCCCCTGGTCCAAGTCATAACATATTATTATTATAATCAAAAAGAAGCGCTAAGCCACAAGGACTATACAGCGCTGCAGGGCAGGAAGGAAGCGAGGGCATCAGGTGGCAAAAGGGAGATGGATGAGTAATAGGTTACGTATAACAGCAGGGCAGTGGATGGTGAAAGGGTAAATGGCAGCAAGAGACTGAACTAGAAAGGGCTGAGGGGAGTGCGAAAAGTATCATCAGAGTTTGTGGAGTAAATCAGTCGTTGTCAAGAAGTCAATGAGAGAGTCAGGATTAAAGGAGGGTCCATCAGCAAGAAGGGAAGGTAAAGAGAGAGTAGTAGAACGAAGACAACGTTGGAGGTAAATTCTGCGTGCTCGTTGATAGAGAGGGCAGTCTACCAGAATGTGGCTAACATAAACCTTGATAGATGACAACATCAGCCTAGCAGCATGGAACGAAATACAAAACACAAAGTGGTACACTTCTCGAGGGAGGTTACTTAATGAAAAATGTTTATTTCCTTGCAAAACTTACAATGTGTGGTTTACATATTATAAAATATTAATTACAAAGGTCACTAGCATGCCTAGGCATTTCAGGCATTCCGGTGAGAGGTTCTTGATCTAAGGAACTGGACCTCCGTTCCCCTTCTTTGACTCGAATCTGATAACTTCCCATTCCCCAAGTGCTGTATAACTCCCATAGGTTTAGCGCTTTTCCCTAAATATACTAATAACACAATACACAGAGCATGTGAGAATCAAGTGTCAGAGGTCATGCTTGGTGAGGTCAGGTGTTACTGGTATCAGGAATATAAAAAAAATGTGTCAGGGATAATTGAGAAAGGTGTGTACTTGCCTTCCTGCAAGCAGGTTCCGGAAAAGCCAGAAAATCAGATAGAATTGTGAATAATGGTGTGTGATTGTTATTATGGAGGAGCGCTAAACCCGTAGGGATTATACAGCTTCTATGGGGGGATATATGGAAGGCATTCAAGCTCAATTCAAGGAACTGGAGGCACAGATCCAATTCCCTATATCAAGAGCCCTCACCAGCGTCAAGGAACCTCCCTCGACGGGGTGTGAACACAGATGTTCGAGCAGGTAATGTAAGCTGTCCTGTGTTCCATCATTCACGTGACTACAACAACAATGTGATTTTGAAATTTTGGCAATAATAATCCCCTCAAGGAAGGTTCCTTGATGTTGGTGAGGGGCTCTTGATTTAGGGAATTGGATCTGTGCTCCAGTTCCCCGAATTAAGCCTGAATGCCTTCCACATCCCCCCCCACAGGCGCTGTATAATCCTCCAGGTTTAGCGCTTCCCCCTTGATTATAATAATAATGGCAATAATAATAATAATTACGTAAAGAGAACTGTAGAGTCAACAAAGTAATTCTCACACAAGTCACTGGATATCTTAGCATTATGCTTCAAAGTAAAATCGTTTGTCAGGTAATAAACCGACTGTAATAAAGTTGGTAGAATTACCGACAATATGTAAAGTAAAAGGACACAAGTGCAACTAATGTGACATTTATTGTGGCAACGTTTCGCTCTCCAGATCGCTGTTTCGAATACAATTAAACAAAACAACGGCAGCTTCACCATCTCCGAAGTCTTAGCAAGAATCCTCCTGAAAACAGTAAACCCTGCCGTCACATAGTCTCTCCTGTTATACTACACAAAGCACAGAGAGTGAACACTGAAACAACCTGCCTCATTCCAGTTTATATTTGTCCAACCTATTTTTATGTTACCCAAGTAATAGCTTTTATATCCTTTTACTCATGTACGAATTAATTGCTTTTGTCACTACCACTACTACTACTACTACTACTACTACCACTAGTGAACATCGGAATGGTACCTCACTAGTATTCACCTCACTCTGAGCCTTTATATACCCTCTGTGTCCATGTATTGTTTGTAATGGCTTGATAAAGCTCCTGGAGAGCGAAACGTTGCCACAATAAATGTCACATTAGTTGCACTTGTGTCCTTTTACTTTACAATAAACCGACTGTTTCCCAACAGGGTAGGTTGACTATAAACCCCATTAAACCAACCAATCTCTACCGGTGTTTTTGGACGCGTTTGAGACTATGCTTCCGGCGGTAACGGTGACCCGGAGGGCAAGAAACGGTCTTGATACATCCGTGAAAGTACGTGATGGGAGAGAAAGAGAGGGAATGAGCTGATGTAGGTAACAGCTCTTAACTTACAAATAAAGTTAGGAACCCTAAACTTAACCTTGTAAAACCCTGTGTAACGGAGAGAGAGAGACTCCATATAAAAAGGATTCAATAGGATAGGGCCAAGTGAACCCTGCTATAACTAGTTGAGTGGTAGGTCCAGGAAATGAGACTCGATTCCGTAACCATAGGCGAGTCAAGATTTGTGTACATGTTGAAGATTGAGACACTTATGCAGCATATGGGAATCTTTATTCAGGAAACGTTTCGCCACACAGTGGCTTCATCAGTCCAATACAAAGAGGAAGGCGTAAGGAGAGGAGGAGTATGAGGTAATCAGTCCCTCAGCCTGGAGTCGATGTGTTCAGTCCATCAATCTTGTAGACTGAACACATCGACTCCAGGCTGAGGGACTGATTACCTCATACTCCTCCTCTCCTTACGCCTTCCTCTTTGTATTGGACTGATGAAGCCACTGTGTGGCGAAACGTTTCCTGAATAAAGATTCCCATATGCTGCATAAGTGTCTCAATCTTCAACTTGTCGGTTTTTCAAACCATTCATCACAACACACATTTGTGTACATGCACAAATAACAAGCAGAAAGGAGAAAAAAACTTATGACGAAGTTTCGGTCCGACTTGGAACATTAAGTAGCCACGCAGGAGCGCTAAGGGAAGAGAGACAGCCCATCACGGTCTTGTCTTACTAAATAATGTGGAAAAAGACACTTATGTACAGTTCAGGACATTTATTAAAGGAAACGTTTCGCCACGAGTGGCTTCTTCAGTCCTAATACAGAGAAAACTAAGAAAACACATATATATATAGTGGCAGGAGTCAGGCGAGGTGACGCGTGGGTAGAGGTGGAGGTGGTAGTAGTAGTAGTAGTAGTAGTAGTAGTAGTAGTAGTAGTAGTAGTAGTAGTAGTAGTAGTAGTAGTAGTAGTAGTAGTAATGGAACTAAGGAGGTGAGGCTAGAGAGGGACCTGCTGGCATCAAGTAACACCAGTTCCCAGGATGGGTAATATCCTCTTGCTTAGTAATTTTGAAATACTGTAACTACCGGATTTTTGCTTTATAGTGTTACTGACAGAAATTAGTGCAGCTTCAATGCATTTTCTCCGTCTTAAGTCGTCTTCTTTAATAACTAAAATATCTACCAGCTCCTCAACTACTATTAGGAACCTGATACAAAAACCCAAGCATGATTCTGGCACAAGTGCAGGAATCTACACTATACCATGTGGGGGGTGTGACAAAGTATATGTAGGGGAAACAGCCAGAACTCTGGACATTAGAATAGCAGAACACAAAAATGCTTGCAGAAATGATGACCGCAAAAACGCATGTGTTCAACATAGAGACGATGTTGGACACCTCATGAAATTCAATGAAGCTAAACTAGTTATTAAAGAAGACGACTTAAGACGGAGAAAATGCATTGAAGCTGCACTAATTTCTGTCAGTAACACTATAAAGCAAAAATCCGGTAGTTACAGTATTTCAAAATTACTAAGCAAGAGGATATTACCCATCCTGGGAACTGGTGTTACTTGATGCCAGCAGGTCCCTCTCTAGCCTCACCTCCTTAGTTCCATTACTACTACTACTACTACTACTACTACTACTACTACTACTACTACTACTACTACTACCACCTCCACCTCTACCCACGCGTCACCTCACCTGACTCCTGCCACTATATATATATGTGTTTTCTTAGTTTTCTCTGTATTAGGACTGAAGAAGCCACTCGTGGCGAAACGTTTCCTTTAATAAATGTCCTGAACTGTACATAAGTGTCTTTTTCCACATCCTGTCGGTATCACCATACCATTTCCTTACTAAATAATGTTCCAGGTCGGACTGAAACGTCGTCTTGAGTTTCTCCTAAGTGCGAGTTATTTATGTATTATTGCAGTCACGGTCTTGTGCCTTTTTATTCTTTATGTACACACACACACACACACACACACACACACACACACACACACACACACACACACACACACACACACACACACACACACACACAGGGCCAGGAGCTGCGACTCGATCCCCCCAACCACAAACAACTGAGTATAACACAGTGGTAACAATAGCGAGTCACACCGAGGATGACTGGCTATAAGATCCTTCAACATTATCCTAACACTACTCAAGCAGCCACTCACTGCAACAACACACAGCAAGTCATCGGAATTCAAGGTTTTGTATATATATATCAAACTCGATTGTTATACTGAGTAAGCTATATCAGAATGTAACTAATAACAAGGTTCACTGTAAAAAACACATAAAATACGTGAGCACTGTATGCAACAATATTCATATACATGCATACGTATGAATATATATATATATATATATATATATATATATATATATATATATATATATATATATATATATATATATATATATATATATATATATATATATATATATATATATATATATATATATATATATATATATATATATATATATATATATATATATATATATATATGTGTGTGTGTGTGTGTGTGTGTGTGTGTGTGTACTCACCTATTTGTACTCACCTATTTGTGGTTGCAGGGGTCGAGTCCTAGCTCCTGGCCCCGCCTCTTCACCGGTTGCTACTAGGCCCTCTCTCTCCCCACTCCATGAGCTTTATCAAACCTCGTCTTAAAACTGTGTATGGCTCCTGCCTCCACTACGTCATTTTCTAGGCTATTCCACTGCCTTACAACTCTATGACTGAAGAAATACTTCCTACTATCTCTCTGACTCATTTGTGTCTTCAACTTCCAATTGTGGCCTCTTGTTTCTGTGTCCCCTCCCTGGAACATCCTGTCTTTGTCCACCTTGTCTATTCCACGCAGTATTTTATATGTCGTTATCATGTCTCCCCTGACCCTCCTGTCCTCCAGTGTGGTCAGGCCGATTTCCCTTAATCTTTCTTCATAGGACATTCCCCTTAGCTCTGGAACTAACCTTGTCGCAAACCTTTGTACTTTCTCTAGTTTCTTGACGTGCTTTATCAAGTGCGGGTTCCAAACAGGTGCTGCATACTCCAGTATGGGCCTGACATACACGGTGTACAGTGTCTTGAATGATTCCTTACTAAGGTATCGGAATGCTGTTCTCAGGTTTGCCAGGCGCCCATATGCTGCAGCAGTTATCTGATTGATGTGTGCTTCCGGAGACATGCTCGGTGTTATACTCACCCCAAGATCTTTCTCCTTGAGTGAGGTTTGCAGTCTTTGGCCACCTAGCCTATATTCTGTCTGTGGTCTTCTGTGCCCCTCCCCCATCTTCATGACTTTGCATTTGGCAGGATTAAATTCGAGAAGCCATTTGCTGGACCAGGTGTCCAGTCTGTCCAGGTCTCTTTGAAGTCCTGCCTGGTCCTCATCAGATTTAATTCTCCTCATTAACTTCACATCATCTGCAAACAGGGACACTTCTGAGTCTAACCCTTCCGTCATGTCGTTCACATATACCAAAAATAGCACTGGTCCTAGGACCGACCCCTGTGGGACCCCGCTCGTCACAGGTGCCCACTGTGATACATCATTACGTACCATGACTCGTTGTTGCCTCCCTGTCAGGTATTCTCTGATCCATTGCAGTGCCCTTCCTGTTATATGCGCCTGATGCTCTAGCTTCTGCACTAATCTCTTGTGAGGAACTGTGTCAAAGGCTTTCTTGCAGTCCAAGAAGATGCAATCAACCCACCCCTCTCTCTCTTGTCTTACTTCTGTTATTTTATCATAAAACTCCAGAAGGTTTGTGACACAGGATTTGCCTTCCGTGAATCCGTGCTGGTTGGCATTTATACTCCTGTTCCGTTCCAGGTGCTCCACCACTCTCCTCCTGATAATCTTCTCCATAATTTTGCATACTATACACGTCAATGACACAGGTCTATAGTTTAGTGCCTCTTTTCTGTCTCCTTTTTTAAAAATGGGAACTACATTTGCCGTCTTCCATACCTCAGGTAGTTGCCCAGTTTCCAGGGATGTGTTGAAGATTGTGGTGAGTGGCACGCACAACATATCTGCTCCCTCTCTAAGGACCCACGGGGAGATGTTGTCTGGTCCCATTGCCTTTGAGGTATCGATGTCCCTTAGCAGTTTCTTCACCTCCTCCTCATCTGTATGTATGTCGTCCAACACTTGTTGGTGTATTCCTTGCTGGTGTCCCCATCTGGTCTGTCCCCCCAGAGTCCTTCCTGTCTCTACTGTAAATACTTCCTTAAATCTCGTGTTGAGCTCCTCACATACCTCTTGATCGTTTCTTGTGAGTTCTCCACCTTCTTTCCTCAGCCTTATCACCTGGTCCTTGACTGTTGTCTTCCTCGTAATGTGGCTATACAGCAGTTTCGGGTCAGATTTGACTTTCGATGCTATGTCGTTTTCATACTGTCGCTGGGCCTCCCTCCTTATCTGTGTGTGTGTGTGTGTGTGTACTCACCTAGTTGTACTCACCTAGTTGAGGTTGCGGGGGTCGAGTCCGAGCTCCTGGCCCCGCCTCTTCACTGATCGCTACTAGACTGTGTGTGTGTGTGTGTGTGTGTGTGTGTGTGTGTGTGTGTGTGTGTGTGTGTGTGTGTACTCACCTAGTTGTACTCACCTAGTTGAGGTTGCGGGGGTCGAGTCCGAGCTCCTGGCCCCGCCTCTTCACTGATCGCTACTAGACTGTGTGTGTGTGTGTGTGTGTGTGTGTGTGTGTGTGTGTGTGTGTGTGTGTGTATGAGGCTTTAACCTCAATTTACAAATTCTGGTCACAACAAAAATATCACTGGAGCTTGAAACTGATATCCTTCGATATATTGTCTATGAATATTTTTGATCACCTGGGGGAAATCATTTTTTTTTTGTATTTCTGAGTGGATTATATTTATTGTCTACTTTAAACAGAATTATTCTCTTTCTTCACATGAAAATCCTGATGGTTGGCACACGTAAGATACACAGAGAGGTGTGACTCTGTGTATATTGGGGATGTTTCCTTACACCTGTCCCTGTTCACCTAGCAGTAAGTAGGTTCCTGGGTGTTAGTTACCTTACACCTGTCCCTGTTCACCTAGCAGTAAGTAGGTTCCTGGGTGTTAGTTACCTTACACCTGTCCCTGTTCACCTAGCAGTAAGTAGGTTCCTGGGTGTTAGTTACCTTACACCTGTCCCTGTTCACCTAGCAGTAAGTAGGTTCCTGGGTGTTAGTTACCTTACACCTGTCCCTGTTCACCTAGCAGTAAGTAGGTTCCTGGGTGTTAGTTACCTTACACCTGTCCCTGTTCACCTAGCAGTAAGTAGGTTCCTGGGTGTTAGTTACCTTACACCTGTCCCTGTTCACCTAGCAGTAAGTAGGTTCCTGGGTGTTAGTTACCTTACACCTGTCCCTGTTCACCTAGCAGTAAGTAGGTTCCTGGGTGTTAGTCACCTTACACCAGCCCCTGTTCACCTAGCAGTAAGTAGGTTCCTGGGTGTTAGTTACCTTACACCTGTCCCTGTTCACCTAGCAGTAAGTAGGTTCCTGGGTGTTAGTCACCTTACACCAGCCCCTGTTCACCTAGCAGTAAGTAGGTTCCTGGGTGTTAGTTACCTTACACCAGCCCCTGTTCACCTAGCAGTAAGTAGGTTCCTGGGTGTTAGTTACCTTACACCAGCCCCTGTTCACCTAGCAGTAAGTAGGTTCCTGGGTGTTAGTTACCTTACACCTGTCCCTGTTCACCTAGCAGTAAGTAGGTTCCTGGGTGTTAGTTACCTTACACCTGTCCCTGTTCACCTAGCAGTAAGTAGGTTCCTGGGTGTTAGTCACCTTACACCAGCCCCTGTTCACCTAGCAGTAAGTAGGTTCCTGGGTGTTAGTTACCTTACACCTGTCCCTGTTCACCTAGCAGTAAGTAGGTTCCTGGGTGTTAGTCACCTTACACCAGCCCCTGTTCACCTAGCAGTAAGTAGGTTCCTGGGTGTTAGTTACCTTACACCAGCCCCTGTTCACCTAGCAGTAAGTAGGTTCCTGGGTGTTAGTTACCTTACACCAGCCCCTGTTCACCTAGCAGTAAGTAGGTTCCTGGGTGTTAGTTACCTTACACCTGTCCCTGTTCACCTAGCAGTAAGTAGGTTCCTGGGTGTTAGTTACCTTACACCTGTCCCTGTTCACCTAGCAGTAAGTAGGTTCCTGGGTGTTAGTTACCTTACACCTGTCCCTGTTCACCTAGCAGTAAGTAGGTTCCTGGGTGTTAGTTACCTTACACCTGTCCCTGTTCACCTAGCAGTAAGTAGGTTCCTGGGTGTTAGTCACCTTACACCAGCCCCTGTTCACCTAGCAGTAAGTAGGTTCCTGGGTGTTAGTTACCTTACACCAGCCCCTGTTCACCTAGCAGTAAGTAGGTTCCTGGGTGTTAGTTACCTTACACCTGTCCCTGTTCACCTAGCAGTAAGTAGGTTCCTGGGTGTTAGTCACCTTACACCAGCCCCTGTTCACCTAGCAGTAAGTAGGTTCCTGGGTGTTAGTTACCTTACACCAGCCCCTGTTCACCTAGCAGTAAGTAGGTTCCTGGGTGTTAGTTACCTTACACCTGTCCCTGTTCACCTAGCAGTAAGTAGGTTCCTGGGTGTTAGTTACCTTACACCTGTCCCTGTTCACCTAGCAGTAAGTAGGTTCCTGGGTGTTAGTCACCTTACACCTGTCCCTGTTCACCTAGCAGTAAGTAGGTTCCTGGGTGTTAGTTACCTTACACCTGTCCCTGTTCACCTAGCAGTAAGTAGGTTCCTGGGTGTTAGTCACCTTACACCTGTCCCTGTTCACCTAGCAGTAAGTAGGTTCCTGGGTGTTAGTCACCTTACACCTGTCCCTGTTCACCTAGCAGTAAGTAGGTTCCTGGGTGTTAGTCACCTTACACCTGTCCCTGTTCACCTAGCAGTAAGTAGGTTCCTGGGTGTTAGTCACCTTACACCTGTCCCTGTTCACCTAGCAGTAAGTAGGTTCCTGGGTGTTAGTCACCTTACACCTGTCCCTGTTCACCTAGCAGTAAGTAGGTTCCTGGGTGTTAGTCACCTTACACCTGTCCCTGTTCACCTAGCAGTAAGTAGGTTCCTGGGTGTTAGTCACCTTACACCTGTCCCTGTTCACCTAGCAGTAAGTAGGTTCCTGGGTGTTAGTTACCTTACACCTGTCCCTGTTCACCTAGCAGTAAGTAGGTTCCTGGGTGTTAGTCACCTTACACCTGTCCCTGTTCACCTAGCAGTAAGTAGGTTCCTGGGTGTTAGTCACCTTACACCTGTCCCTGTTCACCTAGCAGTAAGTAGGTTCCTGGGTGTTAGTCACCTTACACCTGTCCCTGTTCACCTAGCAGTAAGTAGGTTCCTGGGTGTTAGTTACCTTACACCTGTCCCTGTTCACCTAGCAGTAAGTAGGTTCCTGGGTGTTAGTCACCTTACACCTGTCCCTGTTCACCTAGCAGTAAGTAGGTTCCTGGGTGTTAGTCACCTTACACCTGTCCCTGTTCACCTAGCAGTAAGTAGGTTCCTGGGTGTTAGTCACCTTACACCTGTCCCTGTTCACCTAGCAGTAAGTAGGTTCCTGGGTGTTAGTTACCTTACACCTGTCCCTGTTCACCTAGCAGTAAGTAGGTTCCTGGGTGTTAGTTACCTTACACCTGTCCCTGTTCACCTAGCAGTAAGTAGGTTCCTGGGTGTTAGTTACCTTACACCTGTCCCTGTTCACCTAGCAGTAAGTAGGTTCCTGGGTGTTAGTTACCTTACACCAGCCCCTGTTCGCCTAGCAGTAAGTAGGTTCCTGGGTGTTAGTTACCTTACACCTGTCCCTGTTCACCTAGCAGTAAGTAGGTTCCTGGGTGTTAGTTACCTTACACCTGTCCCTGTTCACCTAGCAGTAAGTAGGTTCCTGGGTGTTAGTTACCTTACACCAGCCCCTGTTCACCTAGCAGTAAGTAGGTTCCTGGGTGTTAGTTACCTTACACCTGTCCCTGTTCACCTAGCAGTAAGTAGGTTCCTGGGTGTTAGTTACCTTACACCTGTCCCTGTTCACCTAGCAGTAAGTAGGTTCCTGGGTGTTAGTTACCTTACACCTGTCCCTGTTCACCTAGCAGTAAGTAGGTTCCTGGGTGTTAGTTACCTTACACCTGTCCCTGTTCACCTAGCAGTAAGTAGGTTCCTGGGTGTTAGTTACCTTACACCTGTCCCTGTTCACTTAGCAGTAAGTAGGTTCCTGGGTGTTAGTTACCTTACACCAGCCCCTGTTCACCTAGCAGTAAGTAGGTTCCTGGGTGTTAGTTACCTTACACCTGTCCCTGTTCACCTAGCAGTAAGTAGGTTCCTGGGTGTTAGTTACCTTACACCTGTCCCTGTTCACCTAGCAGTAAGTAGGTTCCTGGGTGTTAGTTACCTTACACCTGTCCCTGTTCACCTAGCAGTAAGTAGGTTCCTGGGTGTTAGTTACCTTACACCAGCCCCTGTTCACCTAGCAGTAAGTAGGTTCCTGGGTGTTAGTTACCTTACACCTGTCCCTGTTCACCTAGCAGTAAGTAGGTTCCTGGGTGTTAGTTACCTTACACCTGTCCCTGTTCACCTAGCAGTAAGTAGGTTCCTGGGTGTTAGTTACCTTACACCTGTCCCTGTTCACCTAGCAGTAAGTAGGTTCCTGGGTGTTAGTCACCTTACACCAGCCCCTGTTCACCTAGCAGTAAGTAGGTTCCTGGGTGTTAGTCACCTTACACCAGCCCCTGTTCACCTAGCAGTAAGTAGGTTCCTGGGTGTTAGTCACCTTACACCAGCCCCTGTTCACCTAGCAGTAAGTAGGTTCCTGGGTGTTAGTCACCTTACACCAGCCCCTGTTCACCTAGCAGTAAGTAGGTTCCTGGGTGTTAGTCACCTTACACCAGCCCCTGTTCACCTAGCAGTAAGTAGGTTCCTGGGTGTTAGTCACCTTACACCAGCCCCTGTTCACCTAGCAGTAAGTAGGTTCCTGGGTGTTAGTCACCTTACACCAGCCCCTGTTCACCTAGCAGTAAGTAGGTTCCTGGGTGTTAGTCACCTTACACCAGCCCCTGTTCACCTAGCAGTAAGTAGGTTCCTGGGTGTTAGTCACCTTACACCAGCCCCTGTTCACCTAGCAGTAAGTAGGTTCCTGGGTGTTAGTCACCTTACACCAGCCCCTGTTCACCTAGCAGTAAGTAGGCTCCTGGGTGTTAGTAGATTGTTGTGGATGATATCCTGGGGGATGGTAGTATACCATAGATAGGGCTGGGCTTTGAAATGAGATGAGGTAGGATAACAGCTCCTAGCCTATACAACTGATCTGTGTAAAAACAAAAATATCAAATCAAGCCTTAGAATATGGAAAGCCGTACCTGAGAGCCAGTGGTCGTCCTCGTCGTCGCCGCCGCCGCCGTGGCCAGCCATAGGACTAACACCTTACACGATCCTGTAAGTTAATTTTTTCCCTGACGAATAAATCAGTGATAACAACACAGCACTATGAAGCAAGAGAATGAGACACATTCAACACGGGAAGGATTTCCTGATAGTGTCCTTCTCTCACTCCCCAGGCCCCACTCAATGACCAACCTTGAAGCTGATTGCAAATTTTGCTCTATAATTTCTTGAAATGCTAGTTGTGTTCTTGCAAAGTGGCCACTAAGGCCAAGAGTGTCCTGTCTCGTGGAAATACCTTTTCCAGTAATGTATTTGTTACAATAACGTGAGTGCTGAAGAAATAGATAATGTTAAATTTATCTGGGTATGCAAAATACCCTACTGAACCTGTGACGTCTGTGTAATGTTAATAGTGCTTAGTAAATTGTAAACAGTTAAATAACAACATAATTTGCTTAGCAAACAAATATTGAGGCACAGTTCGGGGACCCATTATATACTTCTATATTTTGGGGGCTACTGCATAATAAAGTTATGAAGCTTATTATATTTGGTAGTGTGTAGACATCTTGCTTGACCATTGGCAGGAATATTGGCGATGGTTAATCTCCTTCATTCTCTCCCTGGAAGGCTTGTCCTCCTCATACTCTGCCTGATGAGTACATCATACTCTCCCTGGAAGGCTTGTCCTCCTCATACTCTACCTGATGGGTACATCATACTCTTCCTGGAAGGCTTGTCCTCCTCATACTCTGCCTGATGGGTACATCATACTCTTCCTGGAAGGCTTGTTCTCCTCATACTCTGCCTGATGGGTACATCATACTTTTCCTGGAAGGCTTGTCCTCCTCATACTCTGCCTGATGGGCACATTATACTCTTCCTGGAAGGCTTGTCCTCCTCATACTCTGCCTGATGGGTACAGCATACTCTTCCTGGAAGGCTTCTCCTCCTCATACTCTGCCTGATGGGTACATTGTCTCCCAGGGGTCCTTAACTATATCATATGCAGCATGCTAATTAGACAATAGGTCGCAGCGTCATGGAGTACTGACATGATCCACGCTGGTGGAGTACTTAACATATATGTATAATTACTGGAGGTGATTGGTGTAATAGCACATGTAGGGTGGTACACAGTGTTCACTTGTATGTAGGGTGGTGCACAGTGTTCACACTCTGGTGGGTGATGTAACGTGGCTGGCATCCTGGCCAGGGGCTCAACCTCACCGCCTGACACTGTGTGAACTGGACTAGTTCCTTCCAGCAAACAGTGTGTACTGGACTAGTTCCAGCACACACAGTGTGCACTGGACTAGTTTCTTCCAGCACACACGGTGTGTACTAGTTCCCTCCAGCACACACAGTCTGTACTGGACTAGTTCCTTCCAACACACACAGTATGTACTGGACTAGTTCCCTCCAGCACACACAGTCTGTACTGGGCTAGTTCCTTCCAGCACACACAGTATGTACTGGACTAGTTCCTTCCAGCACACACAGTATGTACTGGACTAGTTCCCTCCAGCACACACTGTGTACTGGACTAGTTCCTTCCAGCACGCACAGTGTGTACTGCCGGACTAGTTCCTTCCAGCACACACAGTGTGTACTGCCGGACTAGTTCCCTCCAGCACACACTGTGTACTGGACTAGTTCCCTCCAGCACTCGTGAACCAGAATACCTTCAATATTTACGAAGGTGCGCAAGACAACATGCGCGTTCTCCAGGACTCCCCACTCAAGGCCTCTAAAAATTACGCACTCTTGATCCAAGGAATCGGAGCTATCCCTCTCCTTCCTTGGAGCAAATCTGCATGAACCCTTCAGGTTTAACGCCGCTTATCAGTGAATATAATAAGAATTTAAACATGTAGAATTAATTTTTGTTTTAATATAGACAAAAGAAATTGTCGTGCTTATGTACATATATATATATATATATATATATATATATATATATATATATATATATATATATATATATATATATATATATATATATATATATATATATATATATATATATATATATATATATATATATATATATATATATATATATATATATATATATATATATATATATATATATATATATATATATATATATACAGGGTGGAAAATGGTATGGATTATACCGACAAAATTTGGAAAATGACAACGTACAGTTCTGGATATTTATTAAAGGAAACGTTTTGCCAGAGTGGCGAAACGTTTCCTATAATAAATGTTCTGAAGTTTACATAATTTTTTTTTTTCACTATCCTAGTGTATGAGAATTATAGACTTTTATGCAGCTTCTTAATTTACACGGGAAAGATAAAAAAATAAGATTATTTAAATACAGTTGGACATTCTTCTTCTTGATTCACCGGTACTCTCCCGGTCCGGGTCTTTTCCAGATGGTGACTCGGTCTTGGCTCCCTGTCGTGGGAGTGTCTGAGAGCTATGTCTGCCATGGGAGGAGGTACAAGTACCTCCTCATCTTCTGGGACCAGCTGTCCCCAGGCCTAGCCCCATTCCCCCGCCCTCACGGGGCTCGTAGGGAGAAGCTAGGCCTCTGATCTGCCATCTTCCCCACCCCAGGGGGCTCGTGGGAATGGCAGTCTTGTGAGCTGCAGGTGGTAACAAGCTCTGGGCAATGAGTTGCACAAGTTTTAGGTGATTATAATTGTGTTAGCAGAGGACTGTCTACATCTATCTAAAACTTCTTTACACAAATAACCCGCACATAAAAGAGAGAAGCTTACGACGACGTTTCGGTCCGACTTGGATCATTGACAAAGTGACTTTGTCAATGGTCCAAGTCGGACCGAAACGTCGTGGTAAGCTTCTCTCTTTTATGTGCGGGTTATTTGTGTATCGTTCCAGTCACGGTATTGTGCCTTTTTTGTTATTTAAAACTTCTTTACCTATTTTGCGCGGTGCCCCCCTATCACAGTAGGTCTTTATCTCCACGCCCCCTATCACAGTAGGTCTTTATCTCCACGCCCCCTATCACAGTAGGTCCTTATATCCACGTCCCTCTATCACAGTAGGTCTTTATCTCCACGCCCCGTATCACAGTAGGTCTTTATCTCCACGTCCCCTATCACAGTAGGTCCTTATATCCACGTCCCTCTATCACGGTAGGTCTTTATCTCCACGCCCCGTATCACAGTAGGTCTTTATCTCCACGTCCCTCTATCACAGTAGGTCTTTATCTCCACGCCCCGTATCACAGTAGGTCTTTATCTCCACGCCCCCTATCACAGTAGGTCTTTATCTCCACGCCCCGTATCACAGTAGGTCCTTATCTCCACGTCCCCCTATCACAGTAGGTCTTTATCTCCACGTCCGCCTATCACAGTAGGTCTTTATCTCCACGTCCCCCTATCACAGTAGGTCCTTATCTCCACGTCCCCCTATCACAGTAGGTCTTTATCTCCACGTCCCCCTATCACAGTAGGTCTTTATCTCCACGTCCCCCTATCACAGTAGGTCTTTATCTCCACGTCCCCCTATCACAGTAGGTCTTTATCTCCACGTCCCCCTATCACAGTAGGTCCTTATCTCCACGTCCCCCTATCACAGTAGGTCTTTATCTCCACGCCCCCTATCACAGTAGGTCTTTATCTCCACGCCCCTATGACAGTAGGTCTTTATCTCCACGCCCCGTATCACAGTAGGTCCTTATCTCCACGTCCCCCTATCACAGTAGGTCCTTATCTCCACGCCCCCTATCACAGTAGGTCTTTATCTCCACGCCCCGTATCACAGTAGGTCCTTATCTCCACGTCCCCCTATCACAGTAGGTCCTTATCTCCACGCCCCCTATCACAGTAGGTCCTTATCTCCACGTCCCCTATCACAGTAGGTCCTTATCTTCACGTCCCCCTATCACAGTAGGTCCTTATCTCCACGTCCCCCTATCACAGTAGGTCTTTATCTCCACGTCCCCCTATCACAGTAGGTCTTTATCTCCACGTCCCCCTATCACAGTAGGTCTTTAACTCCACGTCCCCCTATCACAGTAGGTCCTTATCTCCACGTCCCCCTATCACAGTAAGTCTTTATCTCCACGTCCCCCTATCACAGTAGGTCTTTATCTCCACGTCCCCCTATCACAGTAGGTCTTTATCTCCACGTCCCCCTATCACAGTAGGTCTTTATCTCCACGTCCCCCTATCACAGTAGGTCCTTATCTCCACGTCCCCCTATCACAGTAGGTCTTTATCTCCACGCCCCCTATCACAGTAGGTCTTTATCTCCACGCCCCCTATCACAGGAGGTATTTATCTCCACGTCCCCCTATCACATTAGGTCTTAATCTCCACGCCCCCTATCACAGTAGGTCTTTATCTCCACGCCCCCTATCACAGTATGTCTTTATCTCCACGCCCCCTATCACAGTAGGTCTTTATCTCCACGCCCCCTATCACACAGTAGGTCTTTATCTCCACGTCCCCCTATCACAGTAGGTCTTTATCTCCACGCCCCCTATCACAGTAGGTCTTTATCTCCACGTCCCCCTATCACAGTAGGTCTTTATCTCCACGCCCCCTATCACAGGAGGTCTTTATCTCCACGCCCCCTATCACACAGTAGGTCTTTATCTCCACGTCCCCCTATCACAGTAGGTCTTTATCTCCACGCCCCCTATCACAGTAGGTCTTTATCTCCACGCCCCTATGACAGTAGGTCTTTATCTCCACGCCCCGTATCACAGTAGGTCCTTATCTCCACGTCCCCCTATCACAGTAGGTCCTTATCTCCACGCCCCCTATCACAGTAGGTCTTTATCTCCACGCCCCGTATCACAGTAGGTCCTTATCTCCACGTCCCCCTATCACAGTAGGTCCTTATCTCCACGCCCCCTATCACAGTAGGTCCTTATCTCCACGTCCCCTATCACAGTAGGTCCTTATCTTCACGTCCCCCTATCACAGTAGGTCCTTATCTCCACGTCCCCCTATCACAGTAGGTCTTTATCTCCACGTCCCCCTATCACAGTAGGTCTTTATCTCCACGTCCCCCTATCACAGTAGGTCTTTAACTCCACGTCCCCCTATCACAGTAGGTCCTTATCTCCACGTCCCCCTATCACAGTAAGTC